>NW_027464072.1:0-294384 GCF_050947455.1 Rhinoderma darwinii
AAAAGTTCTTGATTAAGTCCAGCTGGGTAAATGGGTTGAAGACATGTACAAATAGTACCCTCTCTCCCATAGCAAATAGAGGCACAAAAGAGACATTTTTCAAAACCTCACAGTTAGCATTCACTTTTAAGGCTTCATAGAAATTTAAACAGTCATTTTCTTCTTGAAAGGACACATCATACAATCCTTGCTTTCTGTTTTCTTGCACACAGAATAATTTATAAAGAGGGATACCTGCCATGTCGACCACCAGCTTCCTTCCAACAAATTCAATGGTGTTCTTACCAGAATCACTTGGGTCTACCTTAATTCGAATGGTTCTCTCCACTGGTGTTGTCCTTGCTGCATCCATGCTGACTATACCTGCCGATCCACAATCACAGAACGATCACCACTCTGGTTCCTCCCAAGGGAAAACCCGCACCCCCTGACCAAGACCAGAGCAATAAACTCTGATCTTAGCCAAAAGGCCGAGAAGCGATAACCCGAGCGGCCCTTGCCTTGCCCGAGCCTGTCCCATACTGCTGTTCACCCCTTGCAGCGATTGATTCAGCCTACTCCTAGGCAATTCCATGGGGCCCTGCAGGCTCACACACATTTACAGCTACTAAGCGGGAGGGAGGTGAATAAAGGCCGGAGAGGAAGCCAGACAGGATTTGCTTCTTTTGCTTGCACCACAATGCAGTGCTGAAAGAGGAGGAATCTACATAAAAACGCCTTCCTGGCAACGCCCAAATGCCCTCCTGCCATGCAGATAAACACTGGCAGCGGCAGCAAGTGCATGCCCACAGCCACCCCTTGTTCCTTCACACCTTGTATCAGCTTTAATCCAGTCCTGTGCTGCCTGCTGAGCAGCACTGAACAACACTGCCTGGGCCCAGGCTTTTATCTCTGAGGCAGGCCCCATTATGATGTCAGAAAGCTGGCTCTGGAATCCTGAGGGCTCCACTATGACACGTGCAAAGTTCCGTCTGAACTTTATATAAGACGGTGAGGCTCAGTCAGTCACTCAGTGTTGCCTGAGAGGGCAACACTGCAACAGCCGGCCGCCAGGCTGTCTTTTTTTTGCACATTTATTTGCCTCCAGGAGGCCACAAGAGGGAGACAAGGGACTGCAAAATGGAAAATAGGCATCCACCAACTTTACAGACAACTTCTCTTTGCTCCTACAACCTCCATCCTTGCACAGTTTGTTATTCTTCCAGGTAACATAGTAACAAATCCAAATTGCTGCTCTCTTTGTAGGCAAGCAAGGGTTTGTTGCAACTGCAATTCTTACTTCTTCTTGAAATGTAGGGACGACAGTACATTCCATCACATCCATCTAGTGTACACAGGTAGGTCCATTGTGGCGGGTAGGCGGCTGGCTGCTTTAATGGCTGTTTGCTGTTCCCCTACTCCACTCCACTCCACTATTTGACTGTGGTGCTGCATCAATCAGTGGCTGGCTCAGGTGCAGCTCTTTAACTTACCTAGGAGGGAGGGCGGAGAGAAGACAAGGAAGGTGAATGAGCTGTTCCAATGTGAAATGCCGGAAACACAGAAACACAGAAGACACACACACACACAACAAGAGGTGGCAATGTATTCATTAATTGCATTTAATAAATGAGCTCATTATCACACATGACTGTACAAATGCATTGTCCAACAGGTGTTGAAATAATGGGATTAAAAGGGGAGATCCCTTCAGAAAGACAGAAACAATGGCAAAGAGAAAAAACACTTTTGGAATCTGCTTTTAGTCAACACATAAGGAAAGGGTGCACCGGTCCTGGAAATACTGCAATACCAGGTCAATGCGTGGAGTGGACAGAGCAAGCTCTATTTCCATCTCCCTGTTCTAAAAATCCATTTAATATATGGTCCCCAGATAGGGGACGTATCAGATATTAAACTGATAAGAACAGATTTTTTTTCAGTTGGCTACCCCCTCGCGGGGGTGTCAATGATTTATTTATAAAAATTTCAATTTTACAATAAAACACATTTTAGTTACATAAATAAATACAAAGAATTTTTACATTGTAACAATAGTAAAATCAAATTTTCATAAAATTTATGTAGAGGGACATGGGGCAAATCTTTATTTATTTGGAGTTCCAGTCAGTCACAAACCATTTATTTAGAAGGGTGGCATTCCTTTTTTTGTCTAGTAAAAAATAAATATACATCTCACTAAAACAAAGACCTAAAACATCATCAACTGATAAAACGTCGTGCTTAAAAAGGAGGATGTTCCTGGCCTTCCATAGAGCTTCTTTGGCGCAATTCATCGTCTTCCATGCAATTATCTTCTGACTCGCGGTTGGGCATCCAAAAAGTCCATATAAAATATCTTCATAGTTTAAGTCCTTTAGGTCTGCCATCTTCACCAAAAGAGGGAATATTTTTTCCAAAATTGTTTTGCAAAGTCACATGTCCAAAAAATATGTCTTATAGTTTCCTCGGCCTGGCAGCCTTCCCTCGGGCAGACGGCAGACCTCGCGAATCCTCTTCTGTACTGGAATGCCCGGCATGGAAGACATTGATGAACGCAGCTCCAGGCCAGGTCCATCTGTGCATTAAAAAGATAAAACACATTAATCATTTTGAAAATAAAAGCACATCGTTGCGTATTAAAATTCTCTACATTGCTGACCGTCTCGCTCTCTCTCAGGTCTTTAATTATTTTTTTGCTGTTTTTAAGTTCGTTCACGGTCTTCCCTTTTAAATTGAAGAGAGACACTATTTTTTCTAAAATTACGTAATTCGCTGGTAATTTAAAAGCGTATGGTGAGGATAAAATTATGTTGAACCAACCAAACCTCCGCATAAAAAACCCAGTATTAAAACGTAAAAAGTAAGACCAATAGTGCTCTTTAAAAAGGGAATTAAAACAGAAACTAAAGAACTTAATTAAAAGAAACCTATTAAAATCAGGAAAATCTTTGCCACCCTTTGGTTTGGACTTTATTACCGTTTCTCGTTTCAATTTCTCCATCCTGGAACTCCAAAAGAAGGTAAAACATGCTTTTGTTATTTTTCGTAATAAAACTGTTGGGGGAGGGAACACCATGCTTGTGTATAAAAGAAGGGGTAAAATGACCATTTTTATGATTAAAATTTTTCCCTCCATAGTGAGTTTCCTCATATTCCACATACAAATTTTATTGTTTACCTTCTGCGCCACCATGTCCCAACTTATAAAACCATTGTCGTGCTCACTGAAGGAGATACCTAAAACTTTAATAGTATCTGACACAGGAACGGGTACGTCTCTAAAAACCATGCTTCCTATGCTTAAAATATTACTTTTGCTGAAGTTTATTCTAAAACCGGAAGCACAGCAATAAAACTCAATTTGTTTTAGGGCTTTCTGAAGCGAGAGGGTGTCCCTACAAAGTATCGCCACATCATCCATGTACCCCACTGCTTTAGCCTCTATGCCGCCACCCCCCGGCAGGGGGACTCCACGTATCTGTTTGTCCCGGCGTATTGCGCATAGCAGAGGCTCTAGTGCACATATGAAAAGCAGTGGGGACAAGGGACACCCCTGCTTCACCCCAGAGTTTAAAAGAACGTCCTGTGTCTTAAAACCATTTACTAAAATTTTGCTTGTGCAATCTTTATAAAAGGCTTTAATAGATAGTAAAAAACCTTCAGGTATACCCATCCGCTCTAAAACCTTAAAAAGATAAAAGTGCGATACTCGGTCGAAAGCTTTTTGAAAATCTATGGATAAAATGGCTAATTTTCCGTTTCTAGATTTTGTGTCTTCAATCGCATCTTTTATTAAATTAATATTATCCCAGATGCTGCGGCCTGGCACCCCACACACCTGGTTAGAGTGTATGATGTGGGGTACTATGGCTTTTAAACGGTTTGCACATAGTTTTGCCATTATTTTGTAGTCACTATTCAGAAGGGTTATTGGTCTCCAATTCTCTAAAACTGCGATGTCACCTTTCTTGTATAGCAAGGAGACCTCACCCTTCCGCCAGGACTTAGGCAGCATCTTGGAATGAAAGACTTCGGTAAAAAGGTTTAAGAGATCATCTTTTAAAATATCATAAAATTTGACATAAAACTCGCTGGGTATACCGTCCGGGCCAGGAACTTTACCTGCTTTAAAACTCTTCACTGTCTCTAAGATCTCCTGCTCCGACAGTTCCTGCAATAAAAAATTCTGGGAGACAGGGTCTAAAACAGTGGTAATCTCCTTCAGCGAGTCACGCATAAAATCACGATCCACAGTTTTCACATTAAAAAGGTCAGTATAAAACTCATGAACTTTACTTAAAAGACCCTGTACATCCGACACCCCATCAATATTTTTAAGAATAGCTTTTTTATTGTTCATTTTCTTAAAAAAGTACCTGGAGCAGGTCTCGTTCTCTTCCACGTGCTGTACTTTAGAACGAAATATAATTTCTTTACCTTTCTGCTCCAGGCACTGAGCTATCTCTTTTTTTAAGTTGGCGATGTCGTCTTGTACCTCTATCTCGTGTTCTCTCATCTTGTACAGGGTCTGTAGGCGGGTGTTGAGAATTTTAAAAAAAACTTGCTTCTCTCTGGCTTTCGCCACGCTTTTTTTAATAAAAAATTCTTTTATTTTCCTTTTCATTTTCTCCCACCATGCGGTGATGGGAGCCCGTGTGTCTCTCACCCGCCTACTCTCTTTGTAAAATTCAATAAAATCTGTAAAAACCTGTGGATCATCTAAAAGGGAAACATTTAACTTCCAGGACTTTTTACTAATAATGTTATTAAAATCACGCTTTACATAAAATGATAAAAGCTTGTGATCGGAAAAAACATTGGTTAAAACTTCACATTTAAAAGGCAGTAGATTCTCATTACAAAATATAAAATCTATCCTGGAGCTACAGGTGGCGTTGCTCCAGGTAACGCCGGCTTCCTCTGGACTGCTCCTGTTACACTCTTTATAAACGTCTTTTAATTTAAAATCACCCACCATATCTTTGAGCAGTCCAGAGGTCTTGTCATAGTTTCTGCTTGTAGCGCTGGTAAGCCGGCGTTCCCCCCTCAGGATACAATTAAAATCACCTGCGAGGATAAAAGGCTCAGTCGTGTTAATAAAAAGAGGTAAAATCGCTAACATTTCTGCTCTTTCATTTTTATCTGGTGAGCCGTAAAAATTTAAAAACTGCCATTTCACACCGTCAATAAAAGCCTTAACCAATAAAATACGTCCTGGAAGAATCTCTTGGATAAAATCGATTAAAACGTTTCCCTTAAAAAGAATGGCGACCCCTGCTGATCTGGACTCGTTAGATCCAGACCAGACTGATGGACCATACTTCCAATCCTCTTGGTATTTATGGTACTTCATCATATGGGGAATGCCGCACTCCTGCAGGAAAAAAACAGAGGCTGCCAGGCCAGCTAAAAAGCTGAAGAGAGCAACCCTTCTAACTTTGGACTTGGCGCCCCTCACGTTGAGGGAGATTCCCTTTACTTCTGACATTGTGGAGATTAAAATAGCGTCTTGATTTTAAAATAATAAATATTCGTGGAACTTAAAATCAGACATTTCCTCCACCAGCATTACCAGAACTCTCGTTTGCGCTCATATCCCCACCCTCGTCCGAATCGCCTGCAAAGAGGGACGAAAAGGGAGAGGAACTACCTTCACTGAGAGCCGTGCCAGCAACTCTTATCTCGTACAAGGGGAGCCCACTCTCGCTTAGCGTCACCTGGGTCTCAACTGGGTGACCACGTAGGTCCATTTCGGGTGGGTCCCCCAAGGGCCCCGCCTCTCCCCCCAGGCTCTGTTGACGCCGTCTTAGAGGGGGAGGTTGCGCACATGGCGGGGTGTCCGGTATCTGGGAGGGAACAGTGCCCACCCTCCTCACCAGGTCAGGCGAGGAGGTGGTCCTAGGAGGAGCCTCACTTTTCTTTACGGATGTGTCCATCTGCTCCTCCCCTGATTCCCTCCTACCAGCACGCTCCTGTTTTCCCTTTTTCCGGGGACCCACCGCTACCCAGTTCTCCTGCTCGGAGTCAGACTCCTGAGACCCAGGTACAGGAGCAGGCCCGGCACCCACTGGACAACCAGCCCTCTGGGATGCCACAGTATCATTGGTGGCCTGCTCCTTTTCCGCCTTCCGCTTTGCTTGCCTTTTGTCATTGGCGCTGGGCTCCTTCCTTTCCTCAGAGGTTGCTGGCTGCGAGGCACCTGCTTTGGCTCCATTACTCCGCACCACTGAAGCCCAGGTGCCTCGCTGCTCCTTCGCGGCCCCGGCATGCTCCTCTCCCCGGGGGTGGGACTGGTCTGCTGGTGGAGCACGTGGGGGCGCCTCGGGTTGCTCATTTTCTTCGCCTCGGTACCTATGGGGACAAGAATAGTACAAATGACCAGTTTTTTGGCAAAAATTACATTTTTTCTCTTGTGAGCATTCTCTCATATTGTGCTCTTTGCTTCCACAGTTTCTACAGGTGACATCGCAGTTAAAACTGGTATGTCCATAAGTACCGCAGGCCCTGCAGAAGTTTGGCATCCCTGAAAAATAGAGGTCGCCATTCACATTTCCAATTTTAAAACGAGCCGGTGGTAATCTCGTTTCCTGGGTGGAGGGGTCCTTTATCAATGTTACTAAAAACTTCCACTTGACGGTCCACACTCCACACTCGTTCATAACTCTCCCCAACAGTTTGACATTCTTGAAGTAGGCAGCTAAGAATGCTGCCACTTCCATATCCTTCACATATGGGGAGTACATTTTAATCACCACGAGTTTCGTAATTTCGAAGGCATGTTCTACTACCTGGACTCCCGCTACCACGAGTTCACCTTTTCTCCTCTCAGCTCGGTCCATGGCATCACGGAGGATTCCTTCTCCCATAAAGGTGACGTCGAAAATTCCTCGTTTCGGGTAGTCCTGGATAGCCAAAATCTCATTCTTGTGGACCGCCAGTAGTTCTTCCAAGATCTTGTGGACCAAGAACTTTACGCCACGTGGACCGCCTCCACCCTCTGCCACGATAAATCGGGCAGAGTTCCTTAGCCGGGCATACACCGGCACCGCATCTGGTTCGCCCGCCATCGCCTAGCCGGGTCGAACCGCGCAGCTTGCGCTGCTCCCTATGGGGTCCGGAGACACACCAAAGGGCTGGGGGGGGGATCGCAACTCGTTGCTCAGGACTAAGCCTCTCTCCCAAATAGCAGCACGGGGGTGAAGTCCAGGCGAACCTGGACGATCCCCCGAGGCCGAGAGAGAGGGTACCTGAGCACCTTCTGACTAAAAACCTCCTGTATAAATACACTTGATCTTAGCCAAAAGGCCGAGAAGCGATAACCCGAGCGGCCCTTGCCTTGCCCGAGCCTGTCCCATACTGCTGTTCACCCCTTGCAGCGATTGATTCAGCCTACTCCTAGGCAATTCCATGGGGCCCTGCAGGCTCACACACATTTACAGCTACTAAGCGGGAGGGAGGTGAATAAAGGCCGGAGAGGAAGCCAGACAGGATTTGCTTCTTTTGCTTGCACCACAATGCAGTGCTGAAAGAGGAGGAATCTACATAAAAACGCCTTCCTGGCAACGCCCAAATGCCCTCCTGCCATGCAGATAAACACTGGCAGCGGCAGCAAGTGCATGCCCACAGCCACCCCTTGTTCCTTCACACCTTGTATCAGCTTTAATCCAGTCCTGTGCTGCCTGCTGAGCAGCACTGAACAACACTGCCTGGGCCCAGGCTTTTATCTCTGAGGCAGGCCCCATTATGATGTCAGAAAGCTGGCTCTGGAATCCTGAGGGCTCCACTATGACACGTGCAAAGTTCCGTCTGAACTTTATATAAGACGGTGAGGCTCAGTCAGTCACTCAGTGTTGCCTGAGAGGGCAACACTGCAACAGCCGGCCGCCAGGCTGTCTTTTTTTTGCACATTTATTTGCCTCCAGGAGGCCACAAGAGGGAGACAAGGGACTGCAAAATGGAAAATAGGCATCCACCAACTTTACAGACAACTTCTCTTTGCTCCTACAACCTCCATCCTTGCACAGTTTGTTATTCTTCCAGGTAACATAGTAACAAATCCAAATTGCTGCTCTCTTTGTAGGCAAGCAAGGGTTTGTTGCAACTGCAATTCTTACTTCTTCTTGAAATGTAGGGACGACAGTACATTCCATCACATCCATCTAGTGTACACAGGTAGGTCCATTGTGGCGGGTAGGCGGCTGGCTGCTTTAATGGCTGTTTGCTGTTCCCCTACTCCACTCCACTCCACTATTTGACTGTGGTGCTGCATCAATCAGTGGCTGGCTCAGGTGCAGCTCTTTAACTTACCTAGGAGGGAGGGCGGAGAGAAGACAAGGAAGGTGAATGAGCTGTTCCAATGTGAAATGCCGGAAACACAGAAACACAGAAGACACACACACACACAACAAGAGGTGGCAATGTATTCATTAATTGCATTTAATAAATGAGCTCATTATCACACATGACTGTACAAATGCATTGTCCAACAGGTGTTGAAATAATGGGATTAAAAGGGGAGATCCCTTCAGAAAGACAGAAACAATGGCAAAGAGAAAAAACACTTTTGGAATCTGCTTTTAGTCAACACATAAGGAAAGGGTGCACCGGTCCTGGAAATACTGCAATACCAGGTCAATGCGTGGAGTGGACAGAGCAAGCTCTATTTCCATCTCCCTGTTCTAAAAATCCATTTAATATATGGTCCCCAGATAGGGGACGTATCAGATATTAAACTGATAAGAACAGATTTTTTGATTGAAAATTGCTTTATTGACAATCAATCGTCATCATACAAACATTACTGCGACGCAGCGCAAGCCATGAAGCAGCAAATAATAAATAATAACAGTCGTCAAACATAACATGACAGTATAATACACAGTACAGGCTAGCCTATGCTATACATTACACCACATGCTACACTAACATTCTTGCATTCACTAAAGCCAAACAACAAAGCATTACAGACAAGTGATGGGATAGGGGAGTGGGTAGGAGGGGATAGGGAAGGGGGAAATCACAGGCCCGAAGCTTTATTGAAAGACAACACACAAGAAGGGAGAGTGGGGGGAAGGGGAGTATCAGTCCTCTTCCTCATCGACGTCCGGGCTGTCCCAGGTGGAATAGTCTCTGAGCAGGCTGTGGATCAGCCTGCGGCAGTCCTGGACGGACACACTCTCTCTCCGCAAAATCAGACGGTTCCTGGCAAACCATATAGCGTCCTTAAAGCAGTTCATAAGGCGCCAGGCTTCCTGGATTGCTCCATCCGTGGTATTCCCAGGAAATAGTCCATAAAGTACCGAGCGGTACGACAGTCTGTTCCTGGGTACTGAGTCCTTGAGTTCATGTTCCAAGGCTTTCAACAGACCCTGTGCAAAGGGGCACTGCCAGAAAATGTGCAAAGATGTTTCCTCCGTGAAGGGGCACCTGGGGCAGTACCGGGTCTTGCACAGGTTGCGGGCATGCATGAATGACCTAAGAGGCAGTCCTCCCTGGATGGCCATCCATGAAATGTCCTTGTGCCCGTTGGTCAACCTGCCAGATGACACGTTAGTCCAAACAGTCTCCAACGTGTCGGCATGAAGCCCTGGAACAGACTCCAGTGAGTCCTTTGCTCTGATGTGCTTGTGGATCGTCTTAGGTTTCCACAAGTCGGGCTTAAGACCCTCCAGTTGATGCTCCCTCACAAACCGGACGACATCTCCGTAGAACCAGGGAGCGTGCCAGTTGTAAGGGAAGGAGCTGTCCCACTTGTCCCAGCCAAAACCTCGCCAGAGGGGAAGGAGGAAGTAGCGGGACATGGCCTTGCCCGCAGAGCCGTTTGCTGTCCTCAGAGTCCTACGAACACAGTCACATGCAAAAGCGATCCGCAGCAGAGTGGGAATGTCGGGTATACCCTTCCCACCTTTGCGGGGCTCCTTGTACATAACAGTCCGCTTTACTCTGTCCATTTTCGAGCCCCAGATGAAGCGAAACACAGTCCTGGTAATGGCCCTCGAGACGGTGGCAAGAGGGGGCCATGCCTGTGCAGTGTATTGTAGCACAGGCAAGACTTCGTTACGCAGGACCATTGCTTTGCCCTCGATAGTGAGTTGTCTGAGGCTCCACAGTCCGATCCTTTGGTTGACTTTGGCCAAGCGTTCTTCCCACGACTTTAGGGCTGCACCTTCCTTTCCGAACCAGACTCCCAGAATTTTGATGAAGTCCGGCTTGATAGTAAACGGGAAGGAGGCAGGAGAAGGCAGGTACCACTTTCCGAAGAGCATGGCTTCCGACTTCCCGCAGTTGACTTTTGCCCCTGAAGCGCGTCCGAACTCCTCACAGGTCTGGACGAGTGCAGTCACCGAACTCTGGTCAGCGCAGAAGACGGTCACGTCGTCCATGTACAGCGAGCATTTGACCTCGAAGTGTCCTGGACCTGGTGCGGTGATCCCTCTGATCTCTCCATTCTGCCGGATAGCCTCTGCGAAGAGCTCTATAACACAAACAAAAAGGAGAGGTGAAAGAGGACAGCCTTGTCTAACCCCCGACGATACAGGAAAGGGGTCAGTCTTCCAGCCGTTCACCAGCACCGAGCTGTAAATGTCACAATACATCAGGTTAACATACAAACAGAACAACCTGCCAAGCCGCAGCCTACGCAGAGCCTTACCCATGAATTCGTGAGAGACCCGGTCAAAAGCCTTCTCCTGATCCAGACTGACCAGGGCCGCGTGTGTACGGCGGCTTTGCATGTAATGCACCGTGTCCCTCACCAGGGCAAGACTGTCGGCCACCCTACGGCCAGGAATGCCGCAGGTTTGGTCCGATCCGATGATCTGTCCGATGACAACCTTCAGTCTGTTGGCCAATACTTTGGCGAGGATCTTGTAGTCCACGTTCAGGAGAGAGATGGGACGCCAGTTTTTCAGGTCACATCTCTCCCCCTTCCGCTTATACAAGATCGTGATCATGCCTTCTCTCAAGGACGGTGGCATTCTACCCTCCACCACCATCTCCTCATAGAGCTCCAGCAGGTCCGGACAGATCAAGTCCCCCAGCGCTACATAGAGCTCTGCTGGGAGACCATCACTGCCCGGGGTCCTGCCGGGTCTGAAGGATTTAGCGGCAGAGAGCAGTTCCTCCACCGTCAGGGGTACATCCATAGCCTCCGTACCTGCAGGATCAAGATGATTAGTGATACCTGACAGGAATTTATCGGCGGCTTCGGGGTCAGTGGTTTTCCGGGAGTAGAGGCTTCGGTAGTAGTCTGTGACGACTCCCATCACCTCCTTCTTCCCAGAATGCATGTTTCCGGTCTCATCTCGGAGTTCCTTCAGGGGCGTGTGGCCGGCATGGAGTTTCCTGAAAAAGAACGAGTTACATTTCTCACCCTTCTCCAGGTTCTCCACCTTGGAACGAAAGACAATTCGCTTGGATTCCTCCTCAAAGTGCCTTTTCAGGCCCTTTTTGGCTTCCTCCAGCTCCTTCCTGACGTCCCAGCCGCATTGAAGGAGGTCTTGCAGGGATCGCAGCTGACGCTGCATCTCTCTGAAGTCTCTCTTCCTCTCACACGCCTGTTGGCGACTTTTTGCCTGAAAGAAACAACGAAATTCAACTTTAACATATTCCCACCAGTCACAGGTTTTGTCAAAGAAAACTTTATCATTCCTCCAAACAATATAGGCGTCTCTAAGTTCCGCCAGTACCTCCTCTCTTTCCAGCAGGGCACAATTCAGCTTCCAGGAGCCAGGGCCGGGAGGAAAACCGTGGCCGATGGCACCCTGGAAGAGAATGGCCCTGTGGTCAGAGAAGAAGCAGGGGACCATGGAGTGCCCATGCTGCTTGACTGCCCGGGAGGTGAACGCAAAGTCAATCCGAGAACGAAGTGAGCCATCGGGTCGGCTCCATGAATAGTTCACAGAGCCGATCCCCATGGAGCCCACAACGTCCTGCAAGGATGCTTCGGTTACCATCTCGATAAGCAGTTTGGAACTGACATCCAGCTTGATTGAAGTGCCGGAACTTCGTCCATCCTCTTCGATGGGGCAGTTGAAGTCCCCGGCCATCACCACTGCCCTAGTGGTGGCGAGCTGGGTCCGCAGGGTCTGGAATAGTTCCAGGCGCTCAGCCTTCATAGGGGGGGCGTACACGTTGATGAGCCTAATCGGCTCTCCTGCCCAGGAACCGTCTACGACCAACAAGCGGCCGCAGACGAGCTCCTGGACAGAGTCAACAGTAAATACGCCTCCCCTAATCAGGATGGCAACCCCCGCAGACTTACAGTCGCCCCCACCAGACCAGTAGGACGGGCCATGGGTCCACTGCCTGGCCAGGTGATGATATGACCTGGAAGAGGGGAGAGTACATTCCTGCAGCATAAATATATCACTCGACTGCTTGGAAAGAAAAGTTAGCACCATCTGACATCTAGTCCTATCTCTAACACTCCTCACATTGAGGCTAAAGATGTTAAGTTCAGCAGCCATGGGGGAGAATAAAGAAGGTTAGTGCAAACGATACACCTTAGTTACCAGTCCGGTCGGGCGGGTCCTCCTCGCCTGGCGGGTCCGAAAGATCCAGCAGGCCCTCTGACAAAAATTGTTCCAGGATTGTAGCCACCTGGATGTCTGTTGTGAAGTCGATGACCTCAGGTTCAGACACGAGTTCCTCCACCATCTGCTCCATTTCCTCCTGCTGCGCAAGGGAATCTTCGCAGATTTCCACGACTTGTCGCTTTGAGGACTCAGCAGCTGGGCTGTCCCTCACCTTTCTCTTCCTCTGGATGGCACCTGAGGAGACAAGAGGGGGAAAATCCTCCAGGGAGAGGACTCCAGCAGCTGGAGGGGAAGATGTTAGTGCTGCTGGAGCTGGGGAGAAGGGAGGCTGGGTTGGGAGAGGTGCAGGTGACAGGACCACTGAGATGGGTGGGTAGGAGAAGGTGAGAGCCTCAGTGGGGGTGACAGGGGTTGGGGACGGGGGGGTGGGGAGGGCCGGGCGAGGGAGGGTGGGAAGGGTAGGGCGAGGGAGGGCCGGGAGAGGGGGGGGAGGGACTGTCGTCTTCTTACCATCCTTCTTTTTCCCGGTCTTCTGTGCCGCTGGAGCTCTGGCTGGGGCGGGGTTCCCTCTGGCTGGAGCTTTTGCTGCTACAGTTGCCCAGGATCGATCCCTCTTCGGGCAGTCCTTGTAAGAGTGGGCTGCTTGTCCGCAGAGGTTGCACATTGTCCGTTTCGGGCAGTCTTTGGTCTCGTGTCCTGTTACCCGGCAGTTCTTGCAGGCGTCCTCCTTGCAGTCCTTCACCGAATGACCCTTCTTGCTGCATCTCCTGCAGATCTGCGGCATGTCCGGGTAATAGATGAGGCCGTAGGAGTTGCCCAGCGAGAATGACTGGGGCAGGTGCTGGAGGCCGTCTTCCGCGCTCGAATCCTTGTTCAGTCGGACGATTACCGACCACTTGCCAGTCCAGAAGCCGAGTCCGTTCAGGATGTGGGTGGGTTCCCTCACCACTGTGCAGAACCGCTTCAGGAGCGTGGTGATGTCTTTGCCGGGGGTGTGTGGGTTCCGCATTGAGACCGTCACCCGCCTTTCCTCTCTTTGGACAGGGCAGTTGCCCACAAAGCGAGAGAAAGGGGATTCAGGCCTCGCCGCTTTCACCATCTCCCAGTACCTTCTGCAGATGTTGATCGAAGCGAAGGTCACGAAGAACATCCCGGTCATGAAGGCCTGGATGCTGATGGTCTCCGGCTTAGCGAAGCCCTGGTCCAGGAGCATCTTCTGGCAGAACACTTCTTCCGTCATGTCCGGCACTCTCCCGTCCACCTCCTTCAGCTTCAGGGCCACCGTCTGCTTCATCCAGGGCTCCAGGGTTGGAGCAGCCTGGTTCGGCTTCCTGGTGGCCTGTTCGCCTGAGGAGGCTTCAGGAGGAGATGTCCTGGCCTGGGCCGGCTCACCTGGTCCATCAGCCTTCTTCTTCTGGGTGGCAGGGTTGCTGGTTGAGGCCATGGCTTCTTCCAGCTGTTCCTGTCGCTTGGGGAGGATCTTCGATAGCTCTTTCCCGAAGGGGGCGGAGCTATGCAAATCTTCTCCTTGCTGGCCGAGGTTCTTCCACGAAATTTCTTCCGCAGCGGTTCCTCGTCGAGCTTCTTCTTCTGCGGCCGAGCTTCTTCGAAGATCCCCTTCAGCAGCGGCTCTTCTCCGAAGTTCTCCTTCTTCTTCCCGGCAGCGATCTCCCGGAGCTTCTTCCCCGATGGCGGCTTCTCCCTTCTGGATCGTCGTCTTCGCTGGTTCTTCTCCGCAGTTCGTCGCCGGCTTCGTCTGGAACGCTCTTGGATCGCTAAGCTAGTGTTTATAGCCCCCAGTGGTTCTCCGAGCTATCTATCCTTACAAGGACTGATAAGAACAGATTTTTGATTGAAAATTGCTTTATTGACAATCAATCGTCATCATACAAACATTACTGCGACGCAGCGCAAGCCATGAAGCAGCAAATAATAAATAATAACAGTCGTCAAACATAACATGACAGTATAATACACAGTACAGGCTAGCCTATGCTATACATTACACCACATGCTACACTAACATTCTTGCATTCACTAACGCCAAACAACAAAGCATTACAGACAAGTGATGGGATAGGGGAGTGGGTAGGAGGGGATAGGGAAGGGGGAAATCACAGGCCCGAAGCTTTATTGAAAGACAACACACAAGAAGGGAGAGTGGGGGGAAGGGGAGTATCAGTCCTCTTCCTCATCGACGTCCGGGCTGTCCCAGGTGGAATAGTCTCTGAGCAGGCTGTGGATCAGCCTGCGGCAGTCCTGGACGGACACACTCTCTCTCCGCAAAATCAGACGGTTCCTGGCAAACCATATAGCGTCCTTAAAGCAGTTCATAAGGCGCCAGGCTTCCTGGATTGCTCCATCCGTGGTATTCCCAGGAAATAGTCCATAAAGTACCGAGCGGTACGACAGTCTGTTCCTGGGTACTGAGTCCTTGAGTTCATGTTCCAAGGCTTTCAACAGACCCTGTGCAAAGGGGCACTGCCAGAAAATGTGCAAAGATGTTTCCTCCGTGAAGGGGCACCTGGGGCAGTACCGGGTCTTGCACAGGTTGCGGGCATGCATGAATGACCTAAGAGGCAGTCCTCCCTGGATGGCCATCCATGAAATGTCCTTGTGCCCGTTGGTCAACCTGCCAGATGACACGTTAGTCCAAACAGTCTCCAACGTGTCGGCATGAAGCCCTGGAACAGACTCCAGTGAGTCCTTTGCTCTGATGTGCTTGTGGATCGTCTTAGGTTTCCACAAGTCGGGCTTAAGACCCTCCAGTTGATGCTCCCTCACGAACCGGACGACATCTCCGTAGAACCAGGGAGCGTGCCAGTTGTAAGGGAAGGAGCTGTCCCACTTGTCCCAGCCAAAACCTCGCCAGAGGGGAAGGAGGAAGTAGCGGGACATGGCCTTGCCCGCAGAGCCGTTTGCTGTCCTCAGAGTCCTACGAACACAGTCACATACAAAAGCGATCCGCAGCAGAGTGGGAATGTCGGGTATACCCTTCCCACCTTTGCGGGGCTCCTTGTACATAACAGTCCGCTTTACTCTGTCCATTTTCGAGCCCCAGATGAAGCGAAACACAGTCCTGGTAATGGCCCTCGAGACGGTGGCAAGAGGGGGCCATGCCTGTGCAGTGTATTGTAGCACAGGCAAGACTTCGTTACGCAGGACCATTGCTTTGCCCTCAATAGTGAGTTGTCTGAGGCTCCACAGTCCGATCCTTTGGTTGACTTTGGCCAAGCGTTCTTCCCACGACTTTAGGGCTGCACCTTCCTTACCGAACCAGACTCCCAGAATTTTGATGAAGTCCGGCTTGATAGTAAACGGGAAGGAGGCAGGAGAAGGCAGGTACCACTTTCCGAAGAGCATGGCTTCCGACTTCCCGCAGTTGACTTTTGCCCCTGAAGCGCGTCCGAACTCCTCACAGGTCTGGACGAGTGCAGTCACCGAACTCTGGTCAGCGCAGAAGACGGTCACGTCGTCCATGTACAGCGAGCATTTGACCTCGAAGTGTCCTGGACCTGGTGCGGTGATCCCTCTGATCTCTCCATTCTGCCGGATAGCCTCTGCGAAGAGCTCTATAACACAAACAAAAAGGAGAGGTGAAAGAGGACAGCCTTGTCTAACCCCCGACGATACAGGAAAGGGGTCAGTCTTCCAGCCGTTCACCAGCACCGAGCTGTAAATGTCGCAATACATCAGGTTAACATACAAACAGAACAACCTGCCAAGCCGCAGCCTACGCAGAGCCTTACCCATGAATTCGTGAGAGACCCGGTCAAAAGCCTTCTCCTGATCCAGACTGACCAGGGCCGCGTGTGTACGGCGGCTTTGCATGTAATGCACCGTGTCCCTCACCAGGGCAAGACTGTCGGCCACCCTACGGCCAGGAATGCCGCAGGTTTGGTCCGATCCGATGATCTGTCCGATGACAACCTTCAGTCTGTTGGCCAATACTTTGGCGAGGATCTTGTAGTCCACGTTCAGGAGAGAGATGGGACGCCAGTTTTTCAGGTCACATCTCTCCCCCTTCCGCTTATACAAGATCGTGATCATGCCTTCTCTCAAGGACGGTGGCATTCTACCCTCCACCACCATCTCCTCATAGAGCTCCAGCAGGTCCGGACTGATCAAGTCCCCCAGCGCTACATAGAGCTCTGCTGGGAGACCATCACTGCCCGGGGTCCTGCCGGGTCTGAAGGATTTAGCGGCAGAGAGCAGTTCCTCCACCGTCAGGGGTACATCCATAGCCTCCGTACCTGCAGGATCAAGATGATTAGTGATACCTGACAGGAATTTATCGGCGGCTTCGGGGTCAGTGGTTTTCCGGGAGTAGAGGCTTCGGTAGTAGTCTGTGACGACTCCCATCACCTCCTTCTTCCCAGAATGCATGTTTCCGGTCTCATCTCGAAGTTCCTTCAGGGGCGTGTGGCCGGCATGGAGTTTCCTGAAAAAGAACGAGTTACATTTCTCACCCTTCTCCAGGTTCTCCACCTTGGAACGAAAGACAATTCGCTTGGATTCCTCCTCAAAGTGCCTTTTCAGGCCCTTTTTGGCTTCCTCCAGCTCCTTCCTGACGTCCCAGCCGCATTGAAGGAGGTCTTGCAGGGATCGCAGCTGACGCTGCATCTCTCTGAAGTCTCTCTTCCTCTCACACGCCTGTTGACGACTTTTTGCCTGAAAGAAACAACGAAATTCAACTTTAACATATTCCCACCAGTCACAGGTTTTGTCAAAGAAAACTTTATCATTCCTCCAAACAATATAGGCGTCTCTAAGTTCCGCCAGTACCTCCTCTCTTTCCAGCAGGGCACAATTCAGCTTCCAGGAGCCAGGGCCGGGAGGAAAACCGTCGCCGATGGCACCCTGGAAGAGAATGGCCCTGTGGTCAGAGAAGAAGCAGGGGACCATGGAGTGCCCATGCTGCTTGACTGCCCGGGAGGTGAACACAAAGTCAATCCGAGAACGAAGTGAGCCATCGGGTCGGCTCCATGAATAGTTCACAGAGCCAATCCCCATGGAGCCCACAACGTCCTGCAAGGATGCTTCGGTTACCATCTCGATAAGCAGTTTGGAACTGACATCCAGTTTGATTGAAGTGCCGGAACTTCGTCCATCCTCTTCGATGGGGCAGTTGAAGTCCCCGGCCATCACCACTGCCCTAGTGGTGGCGAGCTGGGTCCGCAGGGTCTGGAATAGTTCCAGGCGCTCAGCCTTCATAGGGGGAGCGTACACGTTGATGAGCCTAATCGGCTCTCCTGCCCAGGAACCGTCTACGACCAACAAGCGGCCGCAGGCGAGCTCCTGGACAGAGTCAACAGTAAATACGCTTCCCCTAATCAGGATGGCAACCCCTGCAGACTTACAGTCGCCCCCACCAGACCAGTAGGACGGGCCATGGGTCCACTGCCTGGCCAGATGATGGTATGACCTGGAAGAGGGGAGAGTACATTCCTGCAGCATAAATACATCACTCGACTGCTTGGAAAGAAAAGTTAGCACCATCTGACATCTAGTCCTATCTCTAACACTCCTCACATTGAGGCTAAAGATGTTAAGTTTAGCAGCCATGGGGGAGAATAAAGAAGGTTAGTGCAAACGATACACCTTAGTTACCAGTCCGGTCGGGCGGATCCTCCTCTCCTGGCGGGTCCGAAAGATCCAGCAGGCCCTCTGACAAAAATTGTTCCAGGATTGTAGCCACCTGGATGTCTGTTGTGAAGTCGATGACCTCAGGTTCAGACACGAGTTCCTCCACCATCTGCTCCATTTCCTCCTGCTGCGCAAGGGAATCTTCGCAGATTTCCACGACTTGTCGCTTTGAGGACTCAGCAGCTGGGCTGTCCCTCACCTTTCTCTTCCTCTGGATGGCACCTGAGGAGACAAGAGGGGGAAAATCCTCCAGGGAGAGGACTCCAGCAGCTGGAGGGGAAGATGTTAGTGCTGCTGGAGCTGGGGAGAAGGGAGGCTGGGTTGGGAGAGGTGCAGGTGACAGGACCACTGAGATGGGTGGGTAGGAGAAGGTGAGAGCCTCAGTGGGGGTGACAGGGGTTGGGGACGGGGGGGTGGGGAGGGCCGGGCGAGGGAGGGTGGGAAGGGTAGGGCGAGGGAGGGCCGGGAGACGGGGGGGAGGGACTGTCGTCTTCTTACCATCCTTCTTATTCCCGGTCTTCTGCGCCGCTGGAGCTCTGGCTGGGGCGGGGTTCCCTCTGGCCGGAGCTTTCGCCGCTACAGTTGCCCAGGATCGATCCCTCTTCGGGCAGTCCTTGTAGGAGTGGGCTGCTTGTCCGCAGAGGTTGCACATTGTCCGTTTCGGGCAGTCTTTGGTCTCGTGTCCTGTTACCCGGCAGTTCTTGCAGGCGTCCTCCTTGCAGTCCTTCACCGAATGACCCTTCTTGCTGCATCTCCTGCAGATCTGCGGCATGTCCGGGTAGTAGATGAGGCCGTAGGAGTTGCCCAGCGAGAATGACTGGGGCAGGTGTTGGAGGCCGTCTTCCGCGCTGGAATCCTTGTTCAGTCGGACGATTACCGACCACTTGCCAGTCCAGAAGCCGAGTCCGTTCAGGATGTGGGTGGGTTCCCTCACCACTGTGCAGAACCGCTTCAGGAGCGTGGTGATGTCTTTGCCGGGGGTGTGTGGGTTCCGCATTGAGACCGTCACCCGCCTTTCCTCTCTTTGGACAGGGCAGTTGCCCACAAAGCGAGAGAAAGGGGATTCAGGCCTCGCCGCTTTCACCATCTCCCAGTACCTTCTGCAGATGTTGATCGAAGCGAAGGTCACGAAGAACATCCCGGTCATGAAGGCCTGGATGCTGATGGTCTCCGGCTTAGCGAAGCCCTGGTCCAGGAGCATCTTCTGGCAGAACACTTCTTCCGTCATGTCCGGCACTCTCCCGTCCACCTCCTTCAGCTTCAGGGCCACCGTCTGCTTCATCCAGGGCTCCAGGGTTGGAGCAGCCTGGTTCGGCTTCCTGGTGGCCTGTTGGCTTGAGGAGGCTTCAGGAGGAGATGTCCTGGCCTGGGCCGGCTCACCTGGTCCATCAGCCTTCTTCTTCTGGGTGGCAGGGTTGCTGGTTGAGGCCATGGCTTCTTCCAGCTGTTCCTGTCGCTTGGGGAGGATCTTCGATAGCTCTTTCCCGAAGGGGGCGGAGCTATGCAAATCTTCTCCTTGCTGGCCGAGGTTCTTCCACGAAATTTCTTCCGCAGCGGTTCCTCGTCGAGCTTCTTCTTCTGCGGCCGAGCTTCTTCGAAGATCCCCTTCAGCAGCGGCTCTTCTCCGAAGTTCTCCTTCTTCTTCCCGGCAGCGATCTCCCGGAGCTTCTTCCCCGATGGCGGCTTCTCCCTTCTGGATCTTCGTCTTCGCTGGTTCTTCTCCGCAGTTCGTCGCCGGCTTCGTCTGGAACGCTCTTGGATCGCTAAGCTAGTGTTTATAGCCCCCAGTGGTTCTCCGAGCTATCTATCCTTACAAGGACTGATAAGAACAGATTTTTTTTTTTTTTTTTTTTTTTTTTTTCTTTTTTACTCAGATCACAAGTCTCAAAACTTAAAATCACCATCTTTTTCTCTTCACAGATCTCAAGACTCACATCATCATCGTAAAAGGTAAGTATATTTATACATTATTTCCCCCTAAATATCTATTCTACACTCCCATTACAGAATTCCATTTCTTTTGCTTCCATTTTTCTTCTGCTTTCTCTATTCCTAGTTCTTTCTTTTCTTTCCAAAAATAGATAAATAAATAATTTAGGCTTAGACGTATGCAATCATCAACAGTTAAAGCATCCCTTTTAAATAGTAAAATATTCCTGGACCTCCATAGCGCCATTTTAACTGATGCTAAGATCAGCCAAACTATTTGAAACTCATTTTCCCCGATTCCAATTCCATAAAATATCAAGTTAAAATTAAAATAGTTAACTTTACTCACCATGCTCACCAACTTACTTATCTTTTTCCACACTTTTTGTGCAAAATCACAATTCCAGAAAACATGCATTGTGGTTTCATCATCAATACAACCACTTCTAGGACATTGGCTATTCCGATTCAGTCGTCTTTTATATTGGAAATCCTTTGTTGGTAAACAATCCTTTATCATACACCATAATAGATCTTTGTGATCATTAGACAAACAAAGATGGTTAACACATTTCCAAATGTTTTTAACTACCTGGGGAGTAAACCGTTCAATCGGGCTGCAAATGGTTCTACCCTCTAAGACTTTTAATATTTTTTTATGATTAATAAGAACCTCTTTTCCTTCTTCTGCCAGATTGAACTCTCTTATAATTTTCTCTAAGATTAAATAGTACTCTGGAGGCAACCACCTATATGGTCTCTTTAGATCTATATTGATCCATTTATACTTCCTTATGAAAAAACCAAAATTATATATTACAAAGGCTCTCAACTTTGATTCAGGTCCACATAGGATACTAATACACTGTGATAAATACTTACAAAATAAAAACTGTCTAAGATCAGGGAAACCCTTACCACCATTTCCTTTCGATTTATATAACTCTACTCTCCTTACTCTCTCCATTTTTGAACCCCAAAAGAAATTAAAACATACCTTAATAATTCTTTTCATCATAATGTTTGAGGGCATAAAAACAGCAGATACATATAAAATCAGAGGCAATAGAACTTGTTTAATCACTAAGATTTTCCCTTCCATTGATAGGCACCTTAGTTTCCAAAAATCCACCTTCTTTTTAACCCTTTCCAAGAGAGATTCCCAATTTTTTATACTTCCACAGTTTTGTGAGAAATGAATACCTAGAATTTTCATATCTACTACACTTAATAATTTACATTCCCTTTCCAACTTAAGATTCCCTATCAATAAAACCCCTGATTTTTCCCAGTTTATTTTAAAACCAGATGCACCATTAAACCATTCAACTACTCGTAATACCCTATTAAACCCTCTCAAACTTCTAACTAAAACCGTAATGTCATCCATATATGCCACAATTTTAACTCGCTCATTTTTATTCCCTGGTATAAAAACACCATCAATAACTTTATCCCTTCTTATTGCACATAAAAGTGGTTCCACGGCACAAATAAAGAGTATTGGCGACAAAGGACACCCTTGCTTCACTCCACAATTCATTTTAACCTTTTCCGATAAAAAGCCATTCACTGAAATTTTACTGAAACAACTAGAATATAAACTCTTAATACACTTAATAAACATATCAGGACAACCAAGCTTTTTTAAAACCTGAAATAAAAACAAATGGGAAATTCTATCATATGCTTTTTCGAAATCTAATGAGATCAATGCCAAATCCTGATCACGATCTTTAAAATCCCATAATACATCTCTAATCAAGAGTAATGAATCTGTAATTTTTCTCCCTGGCACAGCACATGTCTGATCCTCCTCAATTACCGATGAAATTACTTTTTTCAAACGATTAGCAAATAATTTTGCATAAATTTTATAATCCATGTTTAGTAACGTTATAGGCCTCCAATTCTTTATCATTTCTTTATCCCCTTTCTTAAAAAGTAAAACAATTAACCCTTCAGACCATGATATTGGCATTTTAAAAGAGGATAGCACCCTAAAAATGATATCACAAAAATCCACACCCACCAACTTCCAAAAGACCCTATAGAACTCTATCGGTAAACCATCCAAACCAGGTGTTTTCCCATTTGAAAAGCTATTAACAGTATTATAAATTTCATTTTCAGTAAAATCTTCAGATAAAAGACCTATTTCTTCTTTATTAAAATTTTTATCTAGTTGATTGATAAAGTGGTCCCTTAAAGAACCATCACTCTTTTTTTCAGAAAATAAGTTATCATAAAACTCATGTGCCTTTTTCAATTTACCTTCCAAAACCACCTCTCCCTCCAACTTGTCAATATAATCTCTCTTATTGATGATTTTTTTAAAGAAGAACTTTGAGCATTTTTCATCACATTCCAAAATTTTTACTCTCGAATTAAATATGATTTCCCTTCCTTTTTCATACAAACTTCTATTAATTTGGCTTTTAATGCCTTCAATCTCATCATCCATCATTACACCACTCTTTTTCAAGACATAAAAACACTGGAGTTTCGTATTTAGAGATTCATATAATTCCACTCTCTCTCTCGCCTTTCTTTTACTAATACGAATGAAAAATGTTTTGATCTGAGATTTTGCGAACTCCCACCATTCAAAAACATCCTTAAAACTGCTTTTCCTACACTGCAACTTTTTATAGAATGAACCAAATTCCGATTTTACGTTCTCATCTTCTAATAGTTTTGTATTCAATTTCCAATGTGAAGATTTTTTGCTTTCCATTCTCTCACATTCTAACGTACATTTGATCAATCTATGATCGGAAAAACAGTTAAAATCAGTTTTAAAAGATAACCCTTTAAAATGCTCTGATACAAAAAAATAGTCTATTCTAGACCTAGAGTTTTTCCTACTCCATGTAAATTCATCTTCTTTCTTTTTGCCACATATTTCCCACATATCTTTTAAATTACTTGATGAGAGAATTCCTTTTAGGCATGATACTGAACCATCTTTCTTATTTTCCAGATGGCAGTTAAAGTCTCCTCCAATTATAATAGGGTCCGAACCTGTAAGGAACAACTGCAGAATTTCAAAGAGCTGGATTCTCTTACTCTTCTCTGTGTATCCATACACACAGAAACATTTGATTTTTTTATTAGTCTTCTTCACTTCTATCATCATTATCCTCCCCGGATAAATCTCTTGAATTTTCTCCACTTTCCACTCCTTACTACATAAAAAACCTACTCCATCGCTCTTTTGCTCATTACCTCCTGAAAAAAAGGCTTTTCCTTTCCAATATTTTTTATAGAACTCATAACACATACTTTTCTCTATATTACATTCTTGTAAAAAAATGAAATCATAAGCTTCATTATTAAAAAAGTCATATAAAGCAACTCTCTTTTTTGAATTTTTTAACCCCTGAACATTCAGGGAAGCTATACTGATCATCTTTTAATGACAATTCCAGGGCTATCTCCCCCGCCCTCATCAGTGGTAGAAGGATACTCGTTTATCCTCAAAGCCTCCGAACTAACAGAGCTTAAGGGTGACACGACTTCCAAAATTTCTATCACTCTTCTTTTTTCACCACTAATATTTCCACGTTTCGCCTCTGCTTCATCATCTAAACATCTTTTCAAATTACCTAATGTCGTTTCCATTACCTCTTCAGTAAGGCCCTCCTCTTCCACAGGACTATCTGAAGGGGTTTCCCTCACTACAGTGATACCTTCTGTTTGTCCAGATCCCCCAGCTTCAGATCCCTGGGTTACCACTACTTCAGGTATTTTTTCCACTTTTTCTTTTACTTTTTTCTTTTCCTCTTTTTCCTTCCTAATTTCTTTTTTCTCTTGCCTCTTTTCTTTTCCCTCTCGTCTCTTCTCCTTTCTCTCCTTCTCCTTCCTCTCTTTCTCCGTAGACTCTCTTTCCTCCTCCTGAACCTCCTCCTGAACCTCCTCCATTACCTCTTCAACTTGCTGTGGTTCAGGTATTTCTTCCATACGTTTTGGACAATCTGCCTCTTGATGAATACTCATCGGGCAGTCCATACAGCGTTTACAGTTATCATCACTGTGGCCGTATTTCTTGCAACTTCTGCAATAGGGAGGCATCCCTGAAAAAAATAAATATCCTCTACTACGATTTATAAACACCACAGGCGGGGGCCTACAGACTCCTCCTTCTTCCTGTGGATCTTTTTTAAACGTAGCATAATATACTCGCTTTCCATTCCACACTCCGAAATCCGTCATCCCATGTTGCTTTAGGGAGAGTTTTTCACAAAAATTCCAGAGGTATGATTCCACCTCTTGGTCCGTTATAAATGGACTATACATTTGTATGGTTAACAATTTTGCCTGAAATTGAAACAATGGGGCAATTTTTATCCCCTTAAAAACATCTCGCCCCTTATTAGCTTCATAAAGGGTGTATGCCTTTTCGCATAATGCATTTGTTTCCAAAGTCACATCATAAATTCCCCTAGAGAAGAAGGTTTGTATACAAAAGAAGTTCTTCTTCTCCAATTCCATAACCGGTATTAGTATTTTGTCATAAAGGTACCTTAGATTTTTTTCCTGTCGGACTTCTGGGGACACGAAGAACCGAATAGTATCCTTTAAGCCATACTTATCATCAAAGAAGTCAGGCCGATTATCCTGAAATCCTCGCCATTCTCCTGGTGTTCTCCTTCCATAAGCCATATTCCAACGAATTTCTTCTTCCTCCACAGCACGAAAAAAAGCCCTTGAAAAGAGCTCGATCGCCTCCTGATTCCAATGGAAAACACGAAATCCACACGTCCAGCGAAAGAATCCCTCCACGAATAGGTTCCAGATCCTCCAAAGAAAAAGGCACACCAGCTTTCAGCCACCCCTCAATAGCAGCAGTTCGGTCCGAAAACCGAAAAGGCCGAGCAGGTAGGTTTCCACCAGTGCACCTTGCCCTCTGACTTCAACCCACTACAGATCGAAGCCAAAAGGCCGAGAAGCGATAACCCGAATGGGCCGGGCGTTGACCGAGCCTGTCCCATACTGCTGTTCACCCCTTGCAGCGATTCAGCCTACTCCTAGGCAATTCCATGGGGCCCTGCAGGCTCACACACATTTACAGCTACTAAGCGGGAGGGAGGTGAATAAAGGCCGGAGAGGAAGCCAGACAGGATTTGCTTCTTTTGCTTGCACCACAATGCAGTGCTGAAAGAGGAGGAATCTACATAAAAACGCCTTCCTGGCAACGCCCAAATGCCCTCCTGCCATGCAGATAAACACTGGCAGCGGCAGCAAGTGCATGCCCACAGCCACCCCTTGTTCCTTCACACCTTGTATCAGCTTTAATCCAGTCCTGTGCTGCCTGCTGAGCAGCACTGAACAACACTGCCTGGGCCCAGGCTTTTATCTCTGAGGCAGGCCCCATTATGATGTCAGAAAGCTGGCTCTGGAATCCTGAGGGCTCCACTATGACACGTGCAAAGTTCCGTCTGAACTTTATATAAGACGGTGAGGCTCAGTCAGTCACTCAGTGTTGCCTGAGAGGGCAACACTGCAACAGCCGGCCGCCAGGCTGTCTTTTTTTTGCACATTTATTTGCCTCCAGGAGGCCACAAGAGGGAGACAAGGGACTGCAAAATGGAAAATAGGCATCCACCAACTTTACAGACAACTTCTCTTTGCTCCTACAACCTCCATCCTTGCACAGTTTGTTATTCTTCCAGGTAACATAGTAACAAATCCAAATTGCTGCTCTCTTTGTAGGCAAGCAAGGGTTTGTTGCAACTGCAATTCTTACTTCTTCTTGAAATGTAGGGACGACAGTACATTCCATCACATCCATCTAGTGTACACAGGTAGGTCCATTGTGGCGGGTAGGCGGCTGGCTGCTTTAATGGCTGTTTGCTGTTCCCCTACTCCACTCCACTCCACTATTTGACTGTGGTGCTGCATCAATCAGTGGCTGGCTCAGGTGCAGCTCTTTAACTTACCTAGGAGGGAGGGCGGAGAGAAGACAAGGAAGGTGAATGAGCTGTTCCAATGTGAAATGCCGGAAACACAGAAACACAGAAGACACACACACACACAACAAGAGGTGGCAATGTATTCATTAATTGCATTTAATAAATGAGCTCATTATCACACATGACTGTACAAATGCATTGTCCAACAGGTGTTGAAATAATGGGATTAAAAGGGGAGATCCCATCAGAAAGACAAAAACAATAGCAAACACAAATAGCACTTTTGGAATCTGATTTTAGTCAACACATAAGGGAAGGGTGCACCGGTCCTGGAAATACTGCAATACCAGGTCAATGCGTGGAGTGGACAGAGCAAGCTCTATTTCCATCTCCCTGTTCTAAAAATCCATTTAATATATGGTCCCCAGATAGGGGACGTATCAGATATTAAACTGATAAGAACAGATTTTTTTTCAGTTGGCTACCCCCTCGCGGGGGTGTCAATGATTTATTTATAAAAATTTCAATTTTACAATAAAACACATTTCAGTTACATAGATAAATACAAAGAATTTTTACATTGTAACAATAGTAAAATCAAATTTTCATAAAATTTTTGTAGAGGGACATGGGGCAAATCTTTATTTATTTGGAGTTCCAGTCAGTCACAAACCATTTATTTAGAAGGGTGGCATTCCTTTTTTTGTCTAGTAAAAAATAAATATACATCTCACTAAAACAAAGACCTAAAACATCATCAACCGATAAAACGTCGTGCTTAAAAAGGAGGATGTTCCTGGCCTTCCATAGAGCTTCTTTGGCGCAATTCATCGTCTTCCATGCAATTATCTTCTGACTCGCGGTTGGGCATCCAAAAAGTCCATATAAAATATCTTCATAGTTTAAGTCCTTTAGGTCTGCCATCTTCACCAAAAGAGGGAATATTTTTTTCCAAAATTGTTTTGCAAAGTCACATGTCCAAAAAATATGTCTTATAGTTTCCTCGGCCTGGCAGCCTTCCCTCGGGCAGACGGCAGACCTCGCGAATCCTCTTCTGTACTGGAATGCCCGGCATGGAAGACATTGATGAACGCAGCTCCAGGCCAGGTCCATCTGTGCATTAAAAAGATAAAACACATTAACCATTTTGAAAATAAAAGCACATCGTTGCGTATTAAAATTCTCTACATTGCTGACCGTCTCGCTCTCTCTCAGGTCTTTAATTATTTTCTTGCTGTTTTTAAGTTCGTTCACGGTCTTCCCTTTTAAATTGAAGAGAGCCACTATTTTTTCTAAAATTACGTAATTCGCTGGTAATTTAAAAGCGTATGGTGAGGATAAAATTATGTTGAACCAACCAAACCTCCGCATAAAAAACCCAGTATTAAAACGTAAAAAGTAAGACCAATAGTGCTCTTTAAAAAGGGAATTAAAACAGAAACTAAAGAACTTAATTAAAAGAAACCTATTAAAATCAGGAAAATCTTTGCCACCCTTTGGTTTGGACTTTATTACCGTTTCTCGTTTCAATTTCTCCATCCTGGAACTCCAAAAGAAGGTAAAACATGCTTTTGTTATTTTTCGTAATAAAACTGTTGGGGGAGGGAACACCATGCTTGTGTATAAAAGGAGGGGTAAAATGACCATTTTTATGATTAAAATTTTTCCCTCCATAGTGAGTTTCCTCATATTCCACATACAAATTTTATTGTTTACCTTCTGCGCCACCATGTCCCAACTTATAAAACCATTGTCGTGCTCACTGAAGGAGATACCTAAAACTTTAATAGTATCTGACACAGGAACGGGTACGTCTCTAAAAACCATGCTTCCTATGCTTAAAATATTACTTTTGCTGAAGTTTATTCTAAAACCGGAAGCACAGCAATAAAACTCAATTTGTTTTAGGGCTTTCTGAAGCGAGAGGGTGTCCCTACAAAGTATCGCCACATCATCCATGTACCCCACCGCTTTAGCCTCTATGCCGCCTCCCCCTGGCAGGGGGACTCCACGTATCTGTTTGTCCCGGCGTATTGCGCATAGCAGAGGCTCTAGTGCACATATGAAAAGCAGTGGGGACAAGGGACACCCCTGCTTCACCCCAGAGTTTAAAAGAACGTCCTGTGTCTTAAAACCATTTACTAAAATTTTGCTTGTGCAATCTTTATAAAAGGCTTTAATAGATAATAAAAAACCTTCAGGTATACCCATCCGCTCTAAAACCTTAAAAAGATAAAAGTGCGATACTCGGTCGAAAGCTTTTTGAAAATCTATGGATAAAATGGCTAATTTTCCGTTTCTAGATTTTGTGTCTTCAATCGCATCTTTTATTAAATTAATATTATCCCAGATGCTGCGGCCTGGCACCCCACACACCTGGTTAGAGTGTATGATGTGGGGTACTATGGCTTTTAAACGGTTTGCGCATAGTTTTGCCATTATTTTGTAGTCACTATTCAGAAGGGTTATTGGTCTCCAATTCTCTAAAACTGCGATGTCACCTTTCTTGTATAGCAAGGAGACCTCACCCTTCCGCCAGGACTTAGGCAGCATCTTGGAATGAAAGACTTCGGTAAAAAGGTTTAAGAGATCATCTTTTAAAATATCATAAAATTTGACATAAAACTCGCTGGGTATACCGTCCGGGCCAGGAACTTTACCTGCTTTAAAACTCTTCACTGTCTCTAAAATCTCCTGCTCCGACAGTTCCTGCAATAAAAAATTCTGGGAGACAGGGTCTAAAACAGTGGTAATCTCCTTCAGCGAGTCACGCATAAAATCACGATCCACAGTTTTCACATTAAAAAGGTCAGTATAAAACTCATGAACTTTACTTAAAAGACCCTGTACATCCGACACCCCATCAATATTTTTAAGAATAGCTTTTTTATTGTTCATTTTCTTAAAAAAGTACCTGGAGCAGGTCTCGTTCTCTTCCACGTGCTGTACTTTAGAACGAAATATAATTTCTTTACCTTTCTGCTCCAGGCACTGAGCTATCTCTTTTTTTAAGTTGGTGATGTCGTCTTGTACCTCTATCTCATGCTCTCTCATCTTGTACAGGGTCTGTAGGCGGGTGTTGAGAATTTTAAAAAAAGCTTGCTTCTCTCTAGCTTTCGCCACGCTTTTTTTAATAAAAAATTCTTTTATTTTCCTTTTCATTTTCTCCCACCATGCGGTGATGGGAGCCCGTGTGTCTCTCACCCGCCTACTCTCTTTGTAAAATTCAATAAAATCTGTAAAAACCTGTGGATCATCTAAAAGGGAAACATTTAACTTCCAGGACTTTTTACTAATAATGTTATTAAAATCACGCTTTACATAAAATGATAAAAGCTTGTGATCAGAAAAAACATTGGTTAAAACTTCACATTTAAAAGGCAGTAGATTCTCATTACAAAATATAAAATCTATCCTGGAGCTACAGGTGGCGTTGCTCCAGGTAACGCCGGCTTCCTCTGGACTGCTCCTGTTACACTCTTTATAAACGTCTTTTAATTTAAAATCACCCACCATATCTTTGAGCAGTCCAGAGGTCTTGTCATAGTTTCTGCTTGTAGCGCTGGTAAGCCGGCGTTCCCCCCTCAGGATACAATTAAAATCACCTGCGAGGATAAAAGGCTCAGTCGTGTTAATAAAAAGAGGTAAAATCGCTAACATTTCTGCTCTTTCATTTTTATCTGGTGAGCCGTAAAAATTTAAAAACTGCCATTTCACACCGTCAATAAAAGCCTTAACCAATAAAATACGTCCTGGAAGAATCTCTTGGATAAAATCGATTAAAACGTTTCCCTTAAAAAGAATGGCGACCCCTGCTGATCTGGACTCGTTAGATCCAGACCAGACTGATGGACCATACTTCCAATCCTCTTGGTATTTATGGTACTTCATCATATGGGGAATGCCGCACTCCTGCAGGAAAAAAACAGAGGCTGCCAGGCCAGCTAAAAAGCTGAAGAGAGCAACCCTTCTAACTTTGGACTTGGCGCCCCTCACGTTGAGGGAGATTCCCTTTACTTCTGACATTGTGGAGATTAAAATAGCGTCTTGATTTTAAAATAATAAATATTCGTGGAACTTAAAATCAGACATTTCCTCCACCAGCATTACCAGAACTCTCGTTTGCGCTCATATCCCCACCCTCGTCCGAATCGCCTGCAAAGAGGGACGAAAAGGGAGAGGAACTACCTTCACTGAGGGCCGTGCCAGCAACTCTTATCTCATACAAGGGGAGCCCAATCTCGCCTAGCGTCACCTGGGTCTCAACTGGGTGACCACGTAGGTCCATTTCGGGTGGGTCCCCCAAGGGCCCCGCCTCTCCCCCCAGGCTCTGATGACGCCGTCTTAGAGGGGGAGGTTGCGCACATGGCGGGGTGTCCGGTATCTGGGAGGGAACAGTGCCCACCCTCCTCACCAGGTCAGGCGAGGAGGTGGTCCTAGGAGGAGCCTCACTTTTTTTCACGGTTGTGTCCATCTGCTCCTCCCCTGATTCCCTCCTACCAGCACGCTCCTGTTTTCCCTTTTTTCGGGGACCCACCGCTACCCAGTTCTCCTGCTCGGAGTCAGACTCCTGAGACCCAGGTACAGGAGCAGGCCCGGCACCCACTGGACAACCAGCCCTCTGGGATGCCCCAGTATCATCGGTGGCCTGCTCCTTTTCCGCCTTCCTCTTAGATTGCCTTTTTTCTTTGGCATTGGGCTCCATCCTTTCCTCAGAGGTTGCTGGCCGCGAGGCACCCGCTTTGGCTCCATTACTTCGCACCACTGAAGCCCAGGTGCCTCGCTGCTCCTTCGCTGCCCCGGCATGCTCCTCTCCCAGGGGGTGGGACTGGTCTGCTGGTGGAGCACGTGGGGGCGCCTCGGGTTGCTCATTTTCTTCGCCTCGGTACCTATGGGGACAAGAATAGTACAGATGACCAGTTTTTTGGCAAAAATTACATTTTTTCTCTTGTGTGCACTCTCTCATATTGTGCTCTTTGCTTCCACAGTTTCTACAGGTGACATCGCAGTTAAAACTGGTATGTCCATAGGTACCGCAGGCCCTGCAGAAGTTTGGCATCCCTGAAAAATAGAGGTCGCCATTCACATTTCCAATTTTAAAACGAGCCGGTGGTAATCTCGTTTCTTGGGTGGAGGGGTCCTTTATCAATGTTACTAAGAACTTCCACTTGACGGTCCACACTCCACACTCGTTCATAACTCTCCCCAACAGTTTGACATTCTTGAAGTAGGCAGCTAAGAATGCTGCCACTTCCATATCCTTCACATATGGGGAGTACATTTTAATCACCACGAGTTTCGTAATTTCGAAGGCATGTTCTACTACCTGGACTCCCGCTACCACGAGTTCACCTTTTCTCCTCTCAGCTCGGTCCATGGCATCACGGAGGATTCCTTCTCCCATAAAGGTGACATCGAAAATTCCTCGTTTCGGGTAGTCCTGGATAGCCAGAATCTCATTCTTGTGGACCGCCAGTAGTTCTTCCAAGATCTTGTGGACCAAGAACTTTACGCCACGTGGACCGCCTCCACCCTCTGCCACGATAAATCGGGCAGAGTTCCTTAGCCGGGCATACACCGGCACCGCATCAGGCTCGCCTGCCATTTCCGTGGCCAGGCCGAACCGCACAGCAATTGCTGCGCCCTATGGGGTCCTGAGACTTACCAAAGGGCTGGGGGGGGATCGCAACTCGTTGCTCAGGACTAAGCCTCTCTCCCAAATAGCAGCACGGGGGTGAAGTCCAGGCGAACCTGGACGATCCCCCGAGGCCGAGAGAGAGGGTACCTGAGCACCTTCTGACTAAAAACCTCCTGTATAAATACACTTGGTCTTAGCCAAAAGGCCGAGAAGCGATAACCCGAGCGGCCCTTGCCTTGCCCGAGCCTGTCCCATACTGCTGTTCACCCCTTGCAGCGATTGATTCAGCCTACTCCTAGGCAATTCCATGGGGCCCTGCAGGCTCACACACATTTACAGCTACTAAGCGGGAGGGAGGTGAATAAAGGCCGGAGAGGAAGCCAGACAGGATTTGCTTCTTTTGCTTGCACCACAATGCAGTGCTGAAAGAGGAGGAATCTACATAAAAACGCCTTCCTGGCAACGCCCAAATGCCCTCCTGCCATGCAGATAAACACTGGCAGCGGCAGCAAGTGCATGCCCACAGCCACCCCTTGTTCCTTCACACCTTGTATCAGCTTTAATCCAGTCCTGTGCTGCCTGCTGAGCAGCACTGAACAACACTGCCTGGGCCCAGGCTTTTATCTCTGAGGCAGGCCCCATTATGATGTCAGAAAGCTGGCTCTGGAATCCTGAGGGCTCCACTATGACACGTGCAAAGTTCCGTCTGAACTTTATATAAGACGGTGAGGCTCAGTCAGTCACTCAGTGTTGCCTGAGAGGGCAACACTGCAACAGCCGGCCGCCAGGCTGTCTTTTTTTTGCACATTTATTTGCCTCCAGGAGGCCACAAGAGGGAGACAAGGGACTGCAAAATGGAAAATAGGCATCCACCAACTTTACAGACAACTTCTCTTTGCTCCTACAACCTCCATCCTTGCACAGTTTGTTATTCTTCCAGGTAACATAGTAACAAATCCAAATTGCTGCTCTCTTTGTAGGCAAGCAAGGGTTTGTTGCAACTGCAATTCTTACTTCTTCTTGAAATGTAGGGACGACAGTACATTCCATCACATCCATCTAGTGTACACAGGTAGGTCCATTGTGGCGGGTAGGCGGCTGGCTGCTTTAATGGCTGTTTGCTGTTCCCCTACTCCACTCCACTCCACTATTTGACTGTGGTGCTGCATCAATCAGTGGCTGGCTCAGGTGCAGCTCTTTAACTTACCTAGGAGGGAGGGCGGAGAGAAGACAAGGAAGGTGAATGAGCTGTTCCAATGTGAAATGCCGGAAACACAGAAACACAGAAGACACACACACACACAACAAGAGGTGGCAATGTATTCATTAATTGCATTTAATAAATGAGCTCATTATCACACATGACTGTACAAATGCATTGTCCAACAGGTGTTGAAATAATGGGATTAAAAGGGGAGATCCCATCAGAAAGACAAAAACAATAGCAAACACAAATAGCACTTTTGGAATCTGATTTTAGTCAACACATAAGGGAAGGGTGCACCGGTCCTGGAAATACTGCAATACCAGGTCAATGCGTGGAGTGGACAGAGCAAGCTCTATTTCCATCTCCCTGTTCTAAAAATCCATTTAATATATGGTCCCCAGATAGGGGACGTATCAGATATTAAACTGATAAGAACAGATTTTTTTTTTTTTTTTTTTATTGAAAGCCCGAGCCGTGCTTTCTATCACCCAAGTGCATAAAAAGTGCAGAGGTGCCACACAAAAAGTGCACAAGGATGCGGTCTATCGCAGCCCTTCTCTTAAAAGAGAGAGGCCCCGCATAACCATTCCCTGACCCTCCAAACCATAGGCCTAGAGGATCAAGGATCGATGGTCCCCCCTCGCCGAAGCTTAGGGAGACCCAAACACACTCCTAGGCTTCTACCTGGGCTGCCACCCCAGTGTCCACCTAGGAGCCTGCATCCTAGTTGCACCTCCCCTCCGAAGAAGGGAGGCCGGGTTGCAGGGGAAAAAGGAACCAGAAGGCCACACATTTTCCCCCTAGACCTCAGGAGGGTCCCAAAAGGGCACCGCATCCCAAAATCCTTGTGACAAACGTGACAAACACACAGTGAAAAACAAAATTAAATAAGTGGATGTGCGCTGTGATACAGCCTGGACATCCGCCAGGTATATAAAAATTCCTCATCTCCCAGCCAGAAGGCCGGGAGAATAAAGGTGTGTGCTTAAAAGTGTGAAAGAAGAGTGCGTGCAAGTGTGCCTTCACTCAGTGGGATCCCACCCCCAGTGAGTTAGGGCACCCCAGGGTCACCAGCCCTGGGGCACATAGCAACTCGGGCTTTCAAACTACCCGACCTCCTGACCTCGATCCGGCGGTCGCCTGGTCACCTACAAATGGTACCTTTAAACCAAATGCGTACACCAGAGCGATGACCGTTGTGGTTCCCTGCCCTCACCTCGGCGTTCTGTCATCCCCCTACGATGGCCCACGTACCACCGGCAGGGATGATTACTAACCTCAGCTTGAGCAGGTACTACACTTGATCTTAGCCAAAAGGCCGAGAAGCGATAACCCGAGCGGCCCTTGCCTTGCCCGAGCCTGTCCCATACTGCTGTTCACCCCTTGCAGCGATTGATTCAGCCTACTCCTAGGCAATTCCATGGGGCCCTGCAGGCTCACACACATTTACAGCTACTAAGCGGGAGGGAGGTGAATAAAGGCCGGAGAGGAAGCCAGACAGGATTTGCTTCTTTTGCTTGCACCACAATGCAGTGCTGAAAGAGGAGGAATCTACATAAAAACGCCTTCCTGGCAACGCCCAAATGCCCTCCTGCCATGCAGATAAACACTGGCAGCGGCAGCAAGTGCATGCCCACAGCCACCCCTTGTTCCTTCACACCTTGTATCAGCTTTAATCCAGTCCTGTGCTGCCTGCTGAGCAGCACTGAACAACACTGCCTGGGCCCAGGCTTTTATCTCTGAGGCAGGCCCCATTATGATGTCAGAAAGCTGGCTCTGGAATCCTGAGGGCTCCACTATGACACGTGCAAAGTTCCGTCTGAACTTTATATAAGACGGTGAGGCTCAGTCAGTCACTCAGTGTTGCCTGAGAGGGCAACACTGCAACAGCCGGCCGCCAGGCTGTCTTTTTTTTGCACATTTATTTGCCTCCAGGAGGCCACAAGAGGGAGACAAGGGACTGCAAAATGGAAAATAGGCATCCACCAACTTTACAGACAACTTCTCTTTGCTCCTACAACCTCCATCCTTGCACAGTTTGTTATTCTTCCAGGTAACATAGTAACAAATCCAAATTGCTGCTCTCTTTGTAGGCAAGCAAGGGTTTGTTGCAACTGCAATTCTTACTTCTTCTTGAAATGTAGGGACGACAGTACATTCCATCACATCCATCTAGTGTACACAGGTAGGTCCATTGTGGCGGGTAGGCGGCTGGCTGCTTTAATGGCTGTTTGCTGTTCCCCTACTCCACTCCACTCCACTATTTGACTGTGGTGCTGCATCAATCAGTGGCTGGCTCAGGTGCAGCTCTTTAACTTACCTAGGAGGGAGGGCGGAGAGAAGACAAGGAAGGTGAATGAGCTGTTCCAATGTGAAATGCCGGAAACACAGAAACACAGAAGACACACACACACACAACAAGAGGTGGCAATGTATTCATTAATTGCATTTAATAAATGAGCTCATTATCACACATGACTGTACAAATGCATTGTCCAACAGGTGTTGAAATAATGGGATTAAAAGGGGAGATCCCATCAGAAAGACAAAAACAATAGCAAACACAAATAGCACTTTTGGAATCTGATTTTAGTCAACACATAAGGGAAGGGTGCACCGGTCCTGGAAATACTGCAATACCAGGTCAATGCGTGGAGTGGACAGAGCAAGCTCTATTTCCATCTCCCTGTTCTAAAAATCCATTTAATATATGGTCCCCAGATAGGGGACGTATCAGATATTAAACTGATAAGAACAGATTTTTTTTTAAGTTGGCTACCCCTTTTCAGGGGTGTCAATGATTTATTTCATGATAAAAAATACAGTTTACAATAAAACCAACTTTTGTACAAATGAATAACAATAAAATCAATATTTCATTGCATTACATTACATAAAAGGGACATGGTGGCAAATCTTTATATGTTGGAGTTCCATTCTTTCACAAACCATTTATTAAGAAGGGTGGCATTTCTTTTTTTGTCTAATAAATAATAAATGTACATTTCGCTAAAACAAAGACCTAAAACATCATCAGTAGATAAAACATCGTGCTTAAAAATCAGGATGTTCCTGGCCTTCCATAGAGCTTCTTTGGCGCAATTCATCGTCTTCCACGCTATTATCTTTTGGCTCGCGGTTGGGCATCCAAATAGTCCATATAAAATATCTTCATAATTCAAGTCTTTCAGGTCTGCCATCTTTACCAAAAGAGGGAATATTTTTTTCCAAAATTCCTTCGCAAAATCACACGTCCAAAAAATGTGTCGAATCGTTTCCTCGGCCTGGCAGCCTTCCCTCGGGCAGACGGCAGACCTCGCGAGCCTCCTTCTGTATTGGAATGCCCGGCATGGAAGACATTGATGAATGCAGCTCCAGGCCAGGTCCATCTGTGTATTAAAAAGATAAAACACATTAATAATTTTGAAGATAAAAGCACTTCGTTCCTCATTAAAATTCTCAATCCTGCTGACCGTCTCACTTTCTCTTAGGTCTTTAATTAATTTTTTACTATTTTTCAGCTCATTTACATTTTTTCCCTTCAGGTTGAATAAGGTCACTATCTTTTCTAAAATCACATAGTTTATTGAGAGTTTAAAAGCGTAAGGTGAGGATAAAACAGTGTTGAACCACCCAAACCTTCGCATTAAAAACCCTGTATTAAAACGTAAAAAATAGGACCAATAATGTTCTTTAAAAAGGGAATTAAAACAGAAACTGAAGAACTTGATTAAAAGAAACCTGTTAAAATTCGGAAAATCTTTGCCACCCTTCGGTTTGGATTTCATCACAATCTCTCTTTTAAGTTTCTCCATTCTGGAACTCCAAAAGAAGGTAAAACATGCTTTAGTAATTTTTTGCAATAAAACCGTGGGGGGAGGGAAAACCATACTGAGATATAAAAGCAGGGGTAAAATGACCATTTTAATAATTAAAACTTTTCCCTCCATGGTAAGTTTTCTCATGTTCCACATACATATTTTTTGATTTACCTTCTGCGCCACCATGTCCCAACTGATAAAACCATTATCGCACTCACTGAAGGAGACACCTAAAATCGTAATATTATCTGACACAGGGACGGGTATGTCTCTAAAAGCCATGCTTCCTATATTTAAAATATTACTTTTGTCGAAGTTCACCTTAAAACCGGAAGCACAGCAATAAAACTCAATTTGTCTGAGGGTTCTCTGAAGCGACAGGGTGTCCCTGCAAAAAACCGCTACATCGTCCATGTACCCCACTGCTTTAGCCTCTACGCCGCCACCCCCGGGCAGGGGGACTCCACGTATTAACTTATCGCGGCGAATTGTACACAGTAGAGGCTCTAATGCGCAAATAAAAAGCAGTGGGGACAAGGGACACCCCTGCTTCACCCCTGAGTCTAAAATCACGTCCTGTGTCTTAAAACCATTCACTAAAATTTTGCTTGTGCAATCTTTATAAAAGGCTTTAAGTGATAATAAAAATCCTTCAGGTATACCCATACGCTCTAAAACCTTAAAAAGATAAAAATGAGAGACACGGTCGAACGCCTTCTCGAAGTCTATAGATAAAATGGCTAATTTACCTCTTCTAGACCTCGTGTCCTCAATCACATCTTTTACCAGGTTAAGATTATCCCAGATGCTGCGGCCTGGCACCCCACACACCTGGTTAGAGTGTACAATGTGGGGTATTATGGCTTTTAATCTATTTGCGCACACTTTTGCCATTATTTTATAGTCGCTATTCAGAAGGGTTATTGGTCTCCAGTTCTTCAAAACTGCGATGTCACCTTTCTTATGTAGCAGGGAGACCTCACCCTTCCGCCAGGACTTAGGCAGCATCTTGGAATTAAAAACTTCATAAAAAAGGCTAAAAAGATCCTCTTTTAAAATGTCATAAAATTTGACATAAAACTCACTGGGTATACCGTCCGGTCCGGGAACTTTTCCGGCTTTAAAACTCTTTACCGTTTCTAAAACCTCCTGCTCCTGTAATAAAAAATTCTGGGAGACAGGGTCTAAAACAGTAGTAATCTCCTTCAGTGAGTCACGCATAAAATTATGATCCACAGTTTTAACACTAAAAAGGTCAGCATAAAACTCATGAACTTTACTTAAAATACCCTGTACATCTGACACACCTTCAATATTTTTAATAATAGCCTTTTTATTGTTAATTTTTTTAAAAAAGTACCTGGAGCAGGTCTCATTCTCCTCCACATGCTGAATTTTGGAACGAAAAATGATTTCTTTGCCTTTCTGCTCCAGGCACTGAGCTATTTCTTTTTTTAAATTAGTGATGTCAGTTTTAACGTCAATTTCATTATCTCTCATCTTGTACAGGGTCTGCAGACGGGTGCTGAGAATTTTAAAAAAAACATGTTTTTCTCTGGCTTTCGCCACGCTCTTTTTAATAAAAAATTCCTTTATTCTTTTTTTCATTTTCTCCCACCATGCACTGATGGGAGTACGCATGTCTCTCCCCCGCCTGCATTTTTGGTAAAATTCAATAAAATCAGTAAAAACCTGTGGATCATCTAAAAGGGAAACATTTAACTTCCAGGACTTCTTACACACCGGTTTATTAAAATCACGCTTTACATAAAATGATAAAAGCTTGTGATCTGAGAAAACATTAGTTAAAACTTCACAATTAAAAGGCAGTACATTCTCATTACAAAAAATAAAATCTATCCTGGAGCTACAGGTGGCGTTGCTCCAGGTAACGCCGGCTTCCTCTGGGCTGCTCCTATTACATTCTTTGTACAAATCTGTTAATTTAAAATCATTTACAATATCTTTGAGCAGTCCAGAGGTCTTATCGTAATTCCTACTTGTAGTACTGGTAAGCCGGCGTTCCCCCCTCAGGATACAGTTAAAATCACCTGCGAGGATAAAAGGCTCAGTTGTATTAATAAAAAGAGGTAACATTTCTAGCATCTCTGCTCTCTCCTTTTTGTCAGGTGAGCCGTAAAAATTTAAAAACTGCCATTTTACGCCGTCAATAAAAGCTTTAACCAATAAAATACGTCCTGGAAGAATCTCTTGAATAAAATCAATAAAAACGTTTCCCTTAAAAAGAATGGCGACCCCTGCTGATCTGGACTCGTTAGATCCAGACCAGACTGATGGACCATACTTCCAATCCTCTTTGTATTTATGGTACTTCATTGCATGGGGAATGCCGCACTCCTGCAGGAAAAAAACAGAGGCTGCCAGGCCAGATAAAAAACTGAAGAGAGCAACCCTTCTGACTTTGGACTTGGCGCCCCTCACGTTGAGGGAGATCCCCTTTATTTCAGACATCGTGGAGTTTTAATTGTGTTAGTCTTGATTTTAAAAAATAAATAATCGTGTTACTTAAAATCAGACTTGGCCTCCACCAGCAATACCAGAAATCTCGCTTGAACTCATCTCCCCGCCCTCGTCTGACTCTAGCGAGAAAGGGGATGATTCAGGAGAGGAACTACCTTCCGTGAGCGTCGAGCCAACAGCCCTCATCTCGTATACAGGGAGTCCAGATTCACACAGCCTTACCTGGGTCTCTAACGGCTGACCATATAGGTCTGTATCGGGTGGGTCCCCCAAGGGCCCCGCCGCTCCCCCCTGAGGCCGTGCAGGCCGTGCAGGCCGTTCTAGAGGGGGAGGTTGCGCACATGGCGGGGTGTCGGTTGGCTCGGGGGGAACAGTGCCCACCCTCCTCACCAGTAACGACGAGGGGGCGGTCCTAGGAGGAGCCTCACTTTGCTTTACGGACGTATCCATTTGCTCCTCCCCTGTCACCCCCCTACCGGCACGCTCCTGTTTACCCTTTTTACGGGGACCCACTTTCAGCCAACCTTCCTCTTCAGACTCCGTATCTAGAGACCCAGGATTGGGAGCAGGCCCGGCATCCACTGAGCAACCAGCACTCTGGGATGCCTCAGTTATCTCACTGGCCTGCCCCTTCTCAGCCTTACGTTTGGCTTGGCGTTTTTCCTTCGCACTGGACTCCCTTCTCTCCTCTGAGGCTGTTGGCTGTGAGGTACCTGCTTTGGCTCCAACAGACCGTACCCTTGAAGCCCAGGTACCCCGCTGCTCCTTTGCAGCACTGGCTTGTTCCTCTCCCTGAGGGCGGGGCTGGTCCGCTGGTGGAGCACGTGGGGGCGCCCCGGGTTGCTCTTCTTCTCCGCTTCGGTACCTATGAGGACAAGAAAAATACAAGTGACCAGTTTTTTGACAAAAGTTGCATTTTTTTTCTTCTGTGCACTCCCTTATATTGTGCTCTTTGCTTCCACAGTTTCTGCAGGTGACATCGCAGTTAAAACTGGTATGTCCATAGGTACCACAAGCCCTGCAGAAGTTTGGCATCCCTGAGAAGTAGAGGTCGCCATTCACATTTCCAATTTTAAAACGAGCCGGTGGTAATCTCGTTTCTTGGGTGGAGGGGTCCTTAATCAGCGTAACTAAAAACTTCCATTTGGCGGTCCACACTCCACACTCGTTCATCACTTTCCCCAGGAGTTTGACATTTTTGAAGTAGGCAGCTAGAAATGCTGCCACTTCCATATCTCTCACATATGGGGAATACATTTTAATCACCACGAGTTTGGTTATTTCAAATTCATGCTCTACTACCTTGACTCCCGCTGCTACGAGTTCACCTTGTTTCCTCTCAGCTCGGTCCATAGCATCACGGAGTATTCCTTCTCCCATGAAGGTGACATCGTAGATTCCTCGCTTCGGGTAGTCCTGGATAGCCAAGAGCTCGTTCTTGTGGACCGCCAGCAGATCTTCCAAAATGGCGTGGACTAAAAATTTAATACCACGGGGACCGCCTCCACCCTCTGCCACGATAAATCGTGCAGAATTCTTAAGCCGGGCGTACACCGGCACCGCATCGGGTTCGCCTGCCATTAGCGTGGCCAGGTCGAACCGCACAGCTTTCGCTGCGCCCCTTGTCTTACGGAGACCAAGGGGCTGGGGGGGATCGCAACTCGTTGCTCAGGACTAAGCCTCTCTCCCAAATAGCAGCACGGGGGTGAAGTCCAGGCGAACCTGGACGATCCCCCGAGGCCGAGAGAGAGGGTACCTGAGCACCTTCTGACCAAAAACCTCCTGTATAAATACACTTGGTCTTAGCCAAAAGGCCGAGAAGCGATAACCCGAGCGGCCCTTGCCTTGCCCGAGCCTGTCCCATACTGCTGTTCACCCCTTGCAGCGATTGATTCAGCCTACTCCTAGGCAATTCCATGGGGCCCTGCAGGCTCACACACATTTACAGCTACTAAGCGGGAGGGAGGTGAATAAAGGCCGGAGAGGAAGCCAGACAGGATTTGCTTCTTTTGCTTGCACCACAATGCAGTGCTGAAAGAGGAGGAATCTACATAAAAACGCCTTCCTGGCAACGCCCAAATGCCCTCCTGCCATGCAGATAAACACTGGCAGCGGCAGCAAGTGCATGCCCACAGCCACCCCTTGTTCCTTCACACCTTGTATCAGCTTTAATCCAGTCCTGTGCTGCCTGCTGAGCAGCACTGAACAACACTGCCTGGGCCCAGGCTTTTATCTCTGAGGCAGGCCCCATTATGATGTCAGAAAGCTGGCTCTGGAATCCTGAGGGCTCCACTATGACACGTGCAAAGTTCCGTCTGAACTTTATATAAGACGGTGAGGCTCAGTCAGTCACTCAGTGTTGCCTGAGAGGGCAACACTGCAACAGCCGGCCGCCAGGCTGTCTTTTTTTTGCACATTTATTTGCCTCCAGGAGGCCACAAGAGGGAGACAAGGGACTGCAAAATGGAAAATAGGCATCCACCAACTTTACAGACAACTTCTCTTTGCTCCTACAACCTCCATCCTTGCACAGTTTGTTATTCTTCCAGGTAACATAGTAACAAATCCAAATTGCTGCTCTCTTTGTAGGCAAGCAAGGGTTTGTTGCAACTGCAATTCTTACTTCTTCTTGAAATGTAGGGACGACAGTACATTCCATCACATCCATCTAGTGTACACAGGTAGGTCCATTGTGGCGGGTAGGCGGCTGGCTGCTTTAATGGCTGTTTGCTGTTCCCCTACTCCACTCCACTCCACTATTTGACTGTGGTGCTGCATCAATCAGTGGCTGGCTCAGGTGCAGCTCTTTAACTTACCTAGGAGGGAGGGCGGAGAGAAGACAAGGAAGGTGAATGAGCTGTTCCAATGTGAAATGCCGGAAACACAGAAACACAGAAGACACACACACACACAACAAGAGGTGGCAATGTATTCATTAATTGCATTTAATAAATGAGCTCATTATCACACATGACTGTACAAATGCATTGTCCAACAGGTGTTGAAATAATGGGATTAAAAGGGGAGATCCCATCAGAAAGACAAAAACAATAGCAAACACAAATAGCACTTTTGGAATCTGATTTTAGTCAACACATAAGGGAAGGGTGCACCGGTCCTGGAAATACTGCAATACCAGGTCAATGCGTGGAGTGGACAGAGCAAGCTCTATTTCCATCTCCCTGTTCTAAAAATCCATTTAATATATGGTCCCCAGATAGGGGACGTATCAGATATTAAACTGATAAGAACAGATTTTTTGATTGAAAAATGCTTTATTGACAATCAATCGTCATCATACAAACATTACTGCGACGCAGCGCAAGCCATGAAGCAGCAAATAATAAATAATAACAGTCGTCAAACATAACATGACAGTATAATACACAGTACAGGCTAGCCTATGCTATACATTACACCACATGCTACACTAACATTCTTGCATTCACTAAAGCCAAACAACAAAGCATTACAGACAAGTGATGGGATAGGGGAGTGGGTAGGAGGGGATAGGGAAGGGGGAAATCACAGGCCCGAAGCTTTATTGAAAGACAACACACAAGAAGGGAGAGTGGGGGGAAGGGGAGTATCAGTCCTCTTCCTCATCGACGTCCGGGCTGTCCCAGGTGGAATAGTCTCTGAGCAGGCTGTGGATCAGCCTGCGGCAGTCCTGGACGGACACACTCTCTCTCCGCAAAATCAGACGGTTCCTGGCAAACCATATAGCGTCCTTAAAGCAGTTCATAAGGCGCCAGGCTTCCTGGATTGCTCCATCCGTGGTATTCCCAGGAAATAGTCCATAAAGTACCGAGCGGTACGACAGTCTGTTCCTGGGTACTGAGTCCTTGAGTTCATGTTCCAAGGCTTTCAACAGACCCTGTGCAAAGGGGCACTGCCAGAAAATGTGCAAAGATGTTTCCTCCGTGAAGGGGCACCTGGGGCAGTACCGGGTCTTGCACAGGTTGCGGGCATGCATGAATGACCTAAGAGGCAGTCCTCCCTGGATGGCCATCCATGAAATGTCCTTGTGCCCGTTGGTCAACCTGCCAGATGACACGTTAGTCCAAACAGTCTCCAACGTGTCGGCATGAAGCCCTGGAACAGACTCCAGTGAGTCCTTTGCTCTGATGTGCTTGTGGATCGTCTTAGGTTTCCACAAGTCGGGCTTAAGACCCTCCAGTTGATGCTCCCTCACGAACCGGACGACATCTCCGTAGAACCAGGGAGCGTGCCAGTTGTAAGGGAAGGAGCTGTCCCACTTGTCCCAGCCAAAACCTCGCCAGAGGGGAAGGAGGAAGTAGCGGGACATGGCCTTGCCCGCAGAGCCGTTTGCTGTCCTCAGAGTCCTACGAACACAGTCACATACAAAAGCGATCCGCAGCAGAGTGGGAATGTCGGGTATACCCTTCCCACCTTTGCGGGGCTCCTTGTACATAACAGTCCGCTTTACTCTGTCCATTTTCGAGCCCCAGATGAAGCGAAACACAGTCCTGGTAATGGCCCTCGAGACGGTGGCAAGAGGGGGCCATGCCTGTGCAGTGTATTGTAGCACAGGCAAGACTTCGTTACGCAGGACCATTGCTTTGCCCTCAATAGTGAGTTGTCTGAGGCTCCACAGTCCGATCCTTTGGTTGACTTTGGCCAAGCGTTCTTCCCACGACTTTAGGGCTGCACCTTCCTTACCGAACCAGACTCCCAGAATTTTGATGAAGTCCGGCTTGATAGTAAACGGGAAGGAGGCAGGAGAAGGCAGGTACCACTTTCCGAAGAGCATGGCTTCCGACTTCCCGCAGTTGACTTTTGCCCCTGAAGCGCGTCCGAACTCCTCACAGGTCTGGACGAGTGCAGTCACCGAACTCTGGTCAGCGCAGAAGACGGTCACGTCGTCCATGTACAGCGAGCATTTGACCTCGAAGTGTCCTGGACCTGGTGCGGTGATCCCTCTGATCTCTCCATTCTGCCGGATAGCCTCTGCGAAGAGCTCTATAACACAAACAAAAAGGAGAGGTGAAAGAGGACAGCCTTGTCTAACCCCCGACGATACAGGAAAGGGGTCAGTCTTCCAGCCGTTCACCAGCACCGAGCTGTAAATGTCGCAATACATCAGGTTAACATACAAACAGAACAACCTGCCAAGCCGCAGCCTACGCAGAGCCTTACCCATGAATTCGTGAGAGACCCGGTCAAAAGCCTTCTCCTGATCCAGACTGACCAGGGCCGCGTGTGTACGGCGGCTTTGCATGTAATGCACCGTGTCCCTCACCAGGGCAAGACTGTCGGCCACCCTACGGCCAGGAATGCCGCAGGTTTGGTCCGATCCGATGATCTGTCCGATGACAACCTTCAGTCTGTTGGCCAATACTTTGGCGAGGATCTTGTAGTCCACGTTCAGGAGAGAGATGGGACGCCAGTTTTTCAGGTCACATCTCTCCCCTTTCCGCTTATACAAGATCGTGATCATGCCTTCTCTCAAGGACGGTGGCATTCTACCCTCCACCACCATCTCCTCATAGAGCTCCAGCAGGTCCGGACTGATCAAGTCCCCCAGCGCTACATAGAGCTCTGCTGGGAGACCATCACTGCCCGGGGTCCTGCCGGGTCTGAAGGATTTAGCGGCAGAGAGCAGTTCCTCCACCGTCAGGGGTACATCCATAGCCTCCGTACCTGCAGGATCAAGATGATTAGTGATACCTGACAGGAATTTATCGGCGGCTTCGGGGTCAGTGGTTTTCCGGGAGTAGAGGCTTCGGTAGTAGTCTGTGACGACTCCCATCACCTCCTTCTTCCCAGAATGCATGTTTCCGGTCTCATCTCGAAGTTCCTTCAGGGGCGTGTGGCCGGCATGGAGTTTCCTGAAAAAGAACGAGTTACATTTCTCACCCTTCTCCAGGTTCTCCACCTTGGAACGAAAGACAATTCGCTTGGATTCCTCCTCAAAGTGCCTTTTCAGGCCCTTTTTGGCTTCCTCCAGCTCCTTCCTGACGTCCCAGCCGCATTGAAGGAGGTCTTGCAGGGATCGCAGCTGACGCTGCATCTCTCTGAAGTCTCTCTTCCTCTCACACGCCTGTTGACGACTTTTTGCCTGAAAGAAACAACGAAATTCAACTTTAACATATTCCCACCAGTCACAGGTTTTGTCAAAGAAAACTTTATCATTCCTCCAAACAATATAGGCGTCTCTAAGTTCCGCCAGTACCTCCTCTCTTTCCAGCAGGGCACAATTCAGCTTCCAGGAGCCAGGGCCGGGAGGAAAACCGTGGCCGATGGCACCCTGGAAGAGAATGGCCCTGTGGTCAGAGAAGAAGCAGGGGACCATGGAGTGCCCATGCTGCTTGACTGCCCGGGAGGTGAACACAAAGTCAATCCGAGAACGAAGTGAGCCATCGGGTCGGCTCCATGAATAGTTCACAGAGCCAATCCCCATGGAGCCCACAACGTCCTGCAAGGATGCTTCGGTTACCATCTCGATAAGCAGTTTGGAACTGACATCCAGTTTGATTGAAGTGCCGGAACTTCGTCCATCCTCTTCGATGGGGCAGTTGAAGTCCCCGGCCATCACCACTGCCCTAGTGGTGGCGAGCTGGGTCCGCAGGGTCTGGAATAGTTCCAGGCGCTCAGCCTTCATAGGGGGAGCGTACACGTTGATGAGCCTAATCGGCTCTCCTGCCCAGGAACCGTCTACGACCAACAAGCGGCCGCAGGCGAGCTCCTGGACAGAGTCAACAGTAAATACGCTTCCCCTAATCAGGATGGCAACCCCTGCAGACTTACAGTCGCCCCCACCAGACCAGTAGGACGGGCCATGGGTCCACTGCCTGGCCAGATGATGGTATGACCTGGAAGAGGGGAGAGTACATTCCTGCAGCATAAATACATCACTCGACTGCTTGGAAAGAAAAGTTAGCACCATCTGACATCTAGTCCTATCTCTAACACTCCTCACATTGAGGCTAAAGATGTTAAGTTTAGCAGCCATGGGGGAGAATAAAGAAGGTTAGTGCAAACGATACACCTTAGTTACCAGTCCGGTCGGGCGGATCCTCCTCTCCTGGCGGGTCCGAAAGATCCAGCAGGCCCTCTGACAAAAATTGTTCCAGGATTGTAGCCACCTGGATGTCTGTTGTGAAGTCGATGACCTCAGGTTCAGACACGAGTTCCTCCACCATCTGCTCCATTTCCTCCTGCTGCGCAAGGGAATCTTCGCAGATTTCCACGACTTGTCGCTTTGAGGACTCAGCAGCTGGGCTGTCCCTCACCTTTCTCTTCCTCTGGATGGCACCTGAGGAGACAAGAGGGGGAAAATCCTCCAGGGAGAGGACTCCAGCAGCTGGAGGGGAAGATGTTAGTGCTGCTGGAGCTGGGGAGAAGGGAGGCTGGGTTGGGAGAGGTGCAGGTGACAGGACCACTGAGATGGGTGGGTAGGAGAAGGTGAGAGCCTCAGTGGGGGTGACAGGGGTTGGGGACGGGGGGGTGGGGAGGGCCGGGCGAGGGAGGGTGGGAAGGGTAGGGCGAGGGAGGGCCGGGAGACGGGGGGGAGGGACTGTCGTCTTCTTACCATCCTTCTTATTCCCGGTCTTCTGCGCCGCTGGAGCTCTGGCTGGGGCGGGGTTCCCTCTGGCCGGAGCTTTCGCCGCTACAGTTGCCCAGGATCGATCCCTCTTCGGGCAGTCCTTGTAGGAGTGGGCTGCTTGTCCGCAGAGGTTGCACATTGTCCGTTTCGGGCAGTCTTTGGTCTCGTGTCCTGTTACCCGGCAGTTCTTGCAGGCGTCCTCCTTGCAGTCCTTCACCGAATGACCCTTCTTGCTGCATCTCCTGCAGATCTGCGGCATGTCCGGGTAGTAGATGAGGCCGTAGGAGTTGCCCAGCGAGAATGACTGGGGCAGGTGTTGGAGGCCGTCTTCCGCGCTGGAATCCTTGTTCAGTCGGACGATTACCGACCACTTGCCAGTCCAGAAGCCGAGTCCGTTCAGGATGTGGGTGGGTTCCCTCACCACTGTGCAGAACCGCTTCAGGAGCGTGGTGATGTCTTTGCCGGGGGTGTGTGGGTTCCGCATTGAGACCGTCACCCGCCTTTCCTCTCTTTGGACAGGGCAGTTGCCCACAAAGCGAGAGAAAGGGGATTCAGGCCTCGCCGCTTTCACCATCTCCCAGTACCTTCTGCAGATGTTGATCGAAGCGAAGGTCACGAAGAACATCCCGGTCATGAAGGCCTGGATGCTGATGGTCTCCGGCTTAGCGAAGCCCTGGTCCAGGAGCATCTTCTGGCAGAACACTTCTTCCGTCATGTCCGGCACTCTCCCGTCCACCTCCTTCAGCTTCAGGGCCACCGTCTGCTTCATCCAGGGCTCCAGGGTTGGAGCAGCCTGGTTCGGCTTCCTGGTGGCCTGTTGGCTTGAGGAGGCTTCAGGAGGAGATGTCCTGGCCTGGGCCGGCTCACCTGGTCCATCAGCCTTCTTCTTCTGGGTGGCAGGGTTGCTGGTTGAGGCCATGGCTTCTTCCAGCTGTTCCTGTCGCTTGGGGAGGATCTTCGATAGCTCTTTCCCGAAGGGGGCGGAGCTATGCAAATCTTCTCCTTGCTGGCCGAGGTTCTTCCACGAAATTTCTTCCGCAGCGGTTCCTCGTCGAGCTTCTTCTGCGGCCGAGCTTCTTCAAAGATCCCCTTCAGCAGCGGCTCTTCTCCGAAGGTCTCTGTCGCAGTTCTCCTTCTTCTTCCCGGCAGCGATCTCCCGGAGCTTCTTCCTCGATGGCGGCTTCTCCCTTCTGGATCGTCGTCTTCGCTGGTTCTTCTCCGCAGTTCGTCGCCGGCTTCGTCTGGAACGCTCTTGGATCGCTAAGCTAGTGTTTATAGCCCCCAGTGGTTCTCCGAGCTATCTATCCTTACAAGGACTGATAAGAACAGATTTTTTTTTTTTTTTTTTTTTTTATTGAAAGCCCGAATCGTGCTTTCTATCACCCAAGTGCATAAAAAGTGCAGAGGTGCCACACAAAAAGTGCACAAGGATGCGGTCTATCGCAGCCCTTCTCTTAAAAGAGAGAGGCCCCGCATAACCATTCCCTGACCCTCCAAACCATAGGCCTAGAGGATCAAGGATCGATGGTCCCCCCTCGCTGAAGCTTAGGGAGACCCAAACACACTCCTAGGCTTCTACCTGGGCTGCCACCCCAGTGTCCACCTAGGAGCCTGCATCCTAGTTGCACCTCCCCTCCGAAGAAGGGAGGCCGGGTTGCAGGGGAAAAAGGAACCAGAAGGCCACACATTTTCCCCCTAGACCTCAGGAGGGTCCCAAAAGGGCACCGCATCCCAAAATCCTTGTGACAAACGTGACAAACACACAGTGAAAAACAAAATTAAATAAGTGGATGTGCGCTGTGATACAGCCTGGACATCCGCCAGGTATAAAAATTCCTCATCTCCCAGCCAGAAGGCCGGGAGAAAAAAGGTGTGTGCTTAGAAGTGTGAAAGAAGAGTGCGTGCAAGTGTGCCTTCACTCAGTGGGATCCCACCCCCAGTGAGTTAGGGCACCCCAGGGTCACCAGCCCTGGGGCACATAGCAACTCGGGCTTTCATACTACCCGACCTCCTGACCTCGATCCGGCGGTCGCCTGGTCACCTACAAATGGTACCTTTAAACCAAATGCGTACACCAGAGCGATGACCGTTGTGGTTCCCTGCCCTCACCTCGGCGTTCTGTCATCCCCCTACGATGGCCCATCAACCACCGGCAGGGATGATTACTAACCTCAGCTTGAGCAGGTACTACACTTGATCTTAGCCAAAAGGCCGAGAAGCGATAACCCGAGCGGCCCTTGCCTTGCCCGAGCCTGTCCCATACTGCTGTTCACCCCTTGCAGCGATTGATTCAGCCTACTCCTAGGCAATTCCATGGGGCCCTGCAGGCTCACACACATTTACAGCTACTAAGCGGGAGGGAGGTGAATAAAGGCCGGAGAGGAAGCTACACAGGATTTGCTTCTTTTGCTTGCACCACAATGCAGTGCTGAAAGAGGAGGAATCTACATAAAAACAGATCTTTATTGACAATCAATCGTCATCATACAAACATTACTGCGACGCAGCGCAAGCCATGAAGCAGTAAATAATAAATAATAACAGTCGTCAAACATAACATGACAGTATAATACACAGTACAGGCTAGCCTATGCTATACATTACACCACATGCTACACTAACATTCTTGCATTCACTAACGCCAAACAACAAAGCATTACAGACAAGTGATGGGATAGGGGAGTGGGTAGGAGGGGATAGGGAAGGGGGAAATCACAGGCCCGAAGCTTTATTGAAAGACAACACACAAGAAGGGAGAGTGGGGGGAAGGGGAGTATCAGTCCTCTTCCTCATCGACGTCCGGGCTGTCCCAGGTGGAATAGTCTCTGAGCAGGCTGTGGATCAGCCTGCGGCAGTCCTGGACGGACACACTCTCTCTCCGCAAAATCAGACGGTTCCTGGCAAACCATATAGCGTCCTTAAAGCAGTTCATAAGGCGCCAGGCTTCCTGGATTGCTCCATCCGTGGTATTCCCAGGAAATAGTCCATAAAGTACCGAGCGGTACGACAGTCTGTTCCTGGGTACTGAGTCCTTGAGTTCATGTTCCAAGGCTTTCAACAGACCCTGTGCAAAGGGGCACTGCCAGAAAATGTGCAAAGATGTTTCCTCCGTGAAGGGGCACCTGGGGCAGTACCGGGTCTTGCACAGGTTGCGGGCATGCATGAATGACCTAAGAGGCAGTCCTCCCTGGATGGCCATCCATGAAATGTCCTTGTGCCCGTTGGTCAACCTGCCAGATGACACGTTAGTCCAAACAGTCTCCAACGTGTCGGCATGAAGCCCTGGAACAGACTCCAGTGGGTCCTTTGCTCTGATGTGCTTGTGGATCGTCTTAGGTTTCCACAAGTCGGGCTTAAGACCCTCCAGTTGATGCTCCCTCACAAACCGGACGACATCTCCGTAGAACCAGGGAGCGTGCCAGTTGTAAGGGAAGGAGCTGTCCCACTTGTCCCAGCCAAAACCTCGCCAGAGGGGAAGGAGGAAGTAGCGGGACATGGCCTTGCCCGCAGAGCCGTTTGCTGTCCTCAGAGTCCTACGAACACAGTCACATACAAAAGCGATCCGCAGCAGAGTGGGAATGTCGGGTATACCCTTCCCACCTTTGCGGGGCTCCTTGTACATAACAGTCCGCTTTACTCTGTCCATTTTCGAGCCCCAGATGAAGCGAAACACAGTCCTGGTAATGGCCCTCGAGACGGTGGCAAGAGGGGGCCATGCCTGTGCAGTGTATTGTAGCACAGGCAAGACTTCGTTACGCAGGACCATTGCTTTGCCCTCAATAGTGAGTTGTCTGAGGCTCCACAGTCCGATCCTTTGGTTGACTTTGGCCAAGCGTTCTTCCCACGACTTTAGGGCTGCACCTTCCTTACCGAACCAGACTCCCAGAATTTTGATGAAGTCCGGCTTGATAGTAAACGGGAAGGAGGCAGGAGAAGGCAGGTACCACTTTCCGAAGAGCATGGCTTCCGACTTCCCGCAGTTGACTTTTGCCCCTGAAGCGCGTCCGAACTCCTCGCAGGTCTGGACGAGTGCAGTCACCGAACTCTGGTCAGCGCAGAAGACGGTCACGTCGTCCATGTACAGCGAGCATTTGACCTCGAAGTGTCCTGGACCTGGTGCGGTGATCCCTCTGATCTCTCCATTCTGCCGGATAGCCTCTGCGAAGAGCTCTATAACACAAACAAAAAGGAGAGGTGAAAGAGGACAGCCTTGTCTAACCCCCGACGATACAGGAAAGGGGTCAGTCTTCCAGCCGTTCACCAGCACCGAGCTGTAAATGTCGCAATACATCAGGTTAACATACAAACAGAACAACCTGCCAAGCCGCAGCCTACGCAGAGCCTTACCCATGAATTCGTGAGAGACCCGGTCAAAAGCCTTCTCCTGATCCAGACTGACCAGGGCCGCGTGTGTACGGCGGCTTTGCATGTAATGCACCGTGTCCCTCACCAGGGCAAGACTGTCGGCCACCCTACGGCCAGGAATGCCGCAGGTTTGGTCCGATCCGATGATCTGTCCGATGACAACCTTCAGTCTGTTGGCCAATACTTTGGCGAGGATCTTGTAGTCCACGTTCAGGAGAGAGATGGGACGCCAGTTTTTCAGGTCACATCTCTCCCCCTTCCGCTTATACAAGATCGTGATCATGCCTTCTCTCAAGGACGGTGGCATTCTACCCTCCACCACCATCTCCTCATAGAGCTCCAGCAGGTCCGGACAGATCAAGTCCCCCAGCGCTACATAGAGCTCTGCTGGGAGACCATCACTGCCCGGGGTCCTGCCGGGTCTGAAGGATTTAGCGGCAGAGAGCAGTTCCTCCACCGTCAGGGGTACATCCATAGCCTCCGTACCTGCAGGATCAAGATGATTAGTGATACCTGACAGGAATTTATCGGCGGCTTCGGGGTCAGTGGTTTTCCGGGAGTAGAGGCTTCGGTAGTAGTCTGTGACGACTCCCATCACCTCCTTCTTCCCAGAATGCATGTTTCCGGTCTCATCTCGAAGTTCCTTCAGGGGCGTGTGGCCGGCATGGAGTTTCCTGAAAAAGAACGAGTTACATTTCTCACCCTTCTCCAGGTTCTCCACCTTGGAACGAAAGACAATTCGCTTGGATTCCTCCTCAAAGTGCCTTTTCAGGCCCTTTTTGGCTTCCTCCAGCTCCTTCCTGACGTCCCAGCCGCATTGAAGGAGGTCTTGCAGGGATCGCAGCTGACGCTGCATCTCTCTGAAGTCTCTCTTCCTCTCACACGCCTGTTGACGACTTTTTGCCTGAAAGAAACAACGAAATTCAACTTTAACATATTCCCACCAGTCACAGGTTTTGTCAAAGAAAACTTTATCATTCCTCCAAACAATATAGGCGTCTCTAAGTTCCGCCAGTACCTCTTCTCTTTCCAGCAGGGCACAATTCAGCTTCCAGGAGCCAGGGCCGGGAGGAAAACCGTGGCCGATGGCACCCTGGAAGAGAATGGCCCTGTGGTCAGAGAAGAAGCAGGGGACCATGGAGTGCCCATGCTGCTTGACTGCCCGGGAGGTGAACACAAAGTCAATCCGAGAACGAAGTGAGCCATCGGGTCGGCTCCATGAATAGTTCACAGAGCCGATCCCCATGGAGCCCACAACGTCCTGCAAGGATGCTTCGGTTACCATCTCGATAAGCAGTTTGGAACTGACATCCAGCTTGATTGAAGTGCCGGAACTTCGTCCATCCTCTTCGATGGGGCAGTTGAAGTCCCCGGCCATCACCACTGCCCTAGTGGTGGCGAGCTGGGTCCGCAGGGTCTGGAATAGTTCCAGGCGCTCAGCCTTCATAGGGGGAGCGTACACGTTGATGAGCCTAATCGGCTCTCCCGCCCAGGAACCGTCTACGACCAACAAGCGGCCGCAGACGAGCTCCTGGACAGAGTCAACAGTAAATACGCTTCCCCTAATCAGGATGGCAACCCCTGCAGACTTACAGTCGCCCCCACCAGACCAGTAGGACGGGCCATGGGTCCACTGCCTGGCCAGATGATGGTATGACCTGGAAGAGGGGAGAGTACATTCCTGCAGCATAAATACATCACTCGACTGCTTGGAAAGAAAAGTTAGCACCATCTGACATCTAGTCCTATCTCTAACACTCCTCACATTGAGGCTAAAGATGTTAAGTCCAGCAGCCATGGGGGAGAATAAAGAAGGTTAGTGCAAACGATACACCTTAGTTACCAGTCCGGTCGGGCGGATCCTCCTCTCTGGAGCCTGGCGGGTCCGGAAGATCCAGCAGGCCCTCTGACAAAAATTGTTCCAGGATTGTAGCCACCTGGATGTCTGTTGTGAAGTCGATGACCTCAGGTTCAGACACGAGTTCCTCCACCATCTGCTCCATTTCCTCCTGCTGCGCAAGGGAATCTTCGCAGATTTCCACGACTTGTCTCTTTGAGGACTCAGCAGCTGGGCTGTCCCTCACCTTTCTCTTCCTCTGGATGGCACCTGAGGAGACAAGAGGGGGAAAATCCTCCAGGGAGAGGACTCCAGCAGCTGGAGGGGAAGATGTTAGTGCTGCTGGAGCTGGGGAGAAGGGAGGCTGGGTTGGGAGAGGTGCAGGTGACAGGACCACTGAGATGGGTGGGTAGGAGAAGGTGAGAGCCTCAGTGGGGGTGACAGGGGTTGGGGACGGGGGGGTGGGGAGGGCCGGGCGAGGGAGGGTGGGAAGGGTAGGGCGAGGGAGGGCCGGGAGAGGGGGGGGAGGGACTGTCGTCTTCTTACCATCCTTCTTTTTCCCGGTCTTCTGTGCCGCTGGAGCTCTGGCTGGGGCGGGGTTCCCTCTGGCTGGAGCTTTCGCTGCTACAGTTGCCCAGGATCGATCCCTCTTCGGGCAGTCCTTGTAAGAGTGGGCTGCTTGTCCGCAGAGGTTGCACATTGTCCGTTTCGGGCAGTCTTTGGTCTCGTGTCCTGTTACCCGGCAGTTCTTGCAGGCGTCCTCCTTGCAGTCCTTCACCGAATGACCCTTCTTGCTGCATCTCCTGCAGATCTGCGGCATGTCCGGGTAGTAGATGAGGCCGTAGGAGTTGCCCAGCGAGAATGACTGGGGCAGGTGCTGGAGGCCGTCTTCCGCGCTCGAATCCTTGTTCAGTCGGACGATTACCGACCACTTGCCAGTCCAGAAGCCGAGTCCGTTCAGGATGTGGGTGGGTTCCCTCACCACTGTGCAGAACCGCTTCAGGAGCGTGGTGATGTCTTTGCCGGGGGTGTGTGGGTTCCGCATTGAGACCGTCACCCGCCTTTCCTCTCTTTGGACAGGGCAGTTGCCCACAAAGCGAGAGAAAGGGGATTCAGGCCTCGCCGCTTTCACCATCTCCCAGTACCTTCTGCAGATGTTGATCGAAGCGAAGGTCACGAAGAACATCCCGGTCATGAAGGCCTGGATACTGATGGTCTCCGGCTTAGCGAAGCCCTGATCCAGGAGCATCTTCTGGCAGAACACTTCTTCCGTCATGTCCGGCACTCTCCCGTCCACCTCCTTGAGCTTCAGGGCCACCGTCTGCTTCATCCAGGGCTCCAGGGTTGGAGCAGCCTGGTTCGGCTTCCTGGTGGCCTGTTGGCTTGAGGAGGCTTCAGGAGGAGATGTCCTGGCCTGGGCCGGCTCACCTGGTCCATCTGCCTTCTCCTTCTGGGTGGCAGGGTTGCTGGTTGAGGCCATGGCTTCTTCCAGCTGTTCCTGTCGCTTGGGGAGGATCTTCGATAGCTCTTTCCCGAAGGGGGCGGAGCTATGCAAATCTTCTCCTTGCTGGCCGAGGTTCTTCCACGAAATTTCTTCCGCAGCGGTTCCTCGTCGAGCTTCTTCTTCTGCGGCCGAGCTTCTTCGAAGATCCCCTTCAGCAGCGGCTCTTCTCCGAAGTTCTCCTTCTTCTTCCCGGCAGCGATCTCCCGGAGCTTCTTCCTCGATGGCGGCTTCTCCCTTCTGGATCGTCGTCTTCGCTGGTTCTTCTCCGCAGTTCGTCGCCGGCTTCGTCTGGAACGCTCTTGGATCGCTAAGCTAGTGTTTATAGCCCCCAGTGGTTCTCCGAGCTATCTATCCTTACAAGGACTGATAAGAACCAGATACTACACTTGATCTTAGCCAAAAGGCCGAGAAGCGATAACCCGAGCGGCCCTTGCCTTGCCCGAGCCTGTCCCATACTGCTGTTCACCCCTTGCAGCGATTGATTCAGCCTACTCCTAGGCAATTCCATGGGGCCCTGCAGGCTCACACACATTTACAGCTACTAAGCGGGAGGGAGGTGAATAAAGGCCGGAGAGGAAGCCAGACAGGATTTGCTTCTTTTGCTTGCACCACAATGCAGTGCTGAAAGAGGAGGAATCTACATAAAAACGCCTTCCTGGCAACGCCCAAATGCCCTCCTGCCATGCAGATAAACACTGGCAGCGGCAGCAAGTGCATGCCCACAGCCACCCCTTGTTCCTTCACACCTTGTATCAGCTTTAATCCAGTCCTGTGCTGCCTGCTGAGCAGCACTGAACAACACTGCCTGGGCCCAGGCTTTTATCTCTGAGGCAGGCCCCATTATGATGTCAGAAAGCTGGCTCTGGAATCCTGAGGGCTCCACTATGACACGTGCAAAGTTCCGTCTGAACTTTATATAAGACGGTGAGGCTCAGTCAGTCACTCAGTGTTGCCTGAGAGGGCAACACTGCAACAGCCGGCCGCCAGGCTGTCTTTTTTTTGCACATTTATTTGCCTCCAGGAGGCCACAAGAGGGAGACAAGGGACTGCAAAATGGAAAATAGGCATCCACCAACTTTACAGACAACTTCTCTTTGCTCCTACAACCTCCATCCTTGCACAGTTTGTTATTCTTCCAGGTAACATAGTAACAAATCCAAATTGCTGCTCTCTTTGTAGGCAAGCAAGGGTTTGTTGCAACTGCAATTCTTACTTCTTCTTGAAATGTAGGGACGACAGTACATTCCATCACATCCATCTAGTGTACACAGGTAGGTCCATTGTGGCGGGTAGGCGGCTGGCTGCTTTAATGGCTGTTTGCTGTTCCCCTACTCCACTCCACTCCACTATTTGACTGTGGTGCTGCATCAATCAGTGGCTGGCTCAGGTGCAGCTCTTTAACTTACCTAGGAGGGAGGGCGGAGAGAAGACAAGGAAGGTGAATGAGCTGTTCCAATGTGAAATGCCGGAAACACAGAAACACAGAAGACACACACACACACAACAAGAGGTGGCAATGTATTCATTAATTGCATTTAATAAATGAGCTCATTATCACACATGACTGTACAAATGCATTGTCCAACAGGTGTTGAAATAATGGGATTAAAAGGGGAGATCCCATCAGAAAGACAAAAACAATAGCAAACACAAATAGCACTTTTGGAATCTGATTTTAGTCAACACATAAGGGAAGGGTGCACCGGTCCTGGAAATACTGCAATACCAGGTCAATGCGTGGAGTGGACAGAGCAAGCTCTATTTCCATCTCCCTGTTCTAAAAATCCATTTAATATATGGTCCCCAGATAGGGGACGTATCAGATATTAAACTGATAAGAACAGATTTTTTAAGTTGACTACCCCAACTTTGGGGGTAACCGTTTATTTAAAATTTTTCAGGTTTTACAATAAATTAACATTTTTCAACATTTTTACAGGGATTCAAATTTTACAACAATGGTTAAAAAATAAATACAAATTGTCAGATTAAAATCATACAATTTATAAAAGGGCACTTGGTGGCATCATATTATAGAATTCCATTCGCTAAAAAACCATTTTCTACTTAAAACAGGAGAGAATTTTTTGTCTAAAAGATAATACTTGTGCATTTCATAAAAACAAATTCCTAAAATATCATTCACAGATAAAATTTCATGTTTGAATAAAAGAATATTCCTGGCCGCCCACAGAGCTGCTTTAACGCAGTTAGTAATCTTCCATGCCATAATTTTCTGAGTCCTTGTTGGGCACTCCAGACATCCGTAAAAAACGCCTTCACTTGTAATTCTCTTTATTCCGGTTATCTTCTTCATCAAGGGGAGGATTTTTGTCCATATAAGTTGTGAAAAATAACATTGCCAAAAGAGATGTAAGACTGTCTCGTCATCGCGGCATCCTCCCCTTGGACACGCAGCCGAGTTGGTCAGTCCCCTTCGATGCTGGAATGCCCGGCATGGAAGACACTCGTGGGCGCAGCTCCAGGCCAGATCCTTCTGTGAATTAAAAATGAATTTAGCATTAACCATGCTCCAGATAATTTTGCATTTGTTTTCATTAAAATTGCTAATGGGGGCTATTAAAACATTTTCTTTTATTTCCTTTAAAACATATTTACTATTTTTTACATCTTCTATTCTTTTGTCTTTTAGGTTAAAAAGGTTCACTATTTTTTCTAAAATCTTATACTGGTCTGGCAGGTTAAAAGCATATGGCGAGCTTAAAACCGTAGAGAACCATCCGTACCTCCTCATAAAATAGCCAGTGTTAAAACGGATAAAATAAGACCAGTAGTGTTCCTTAAAAACAGTATTAAGACACAGTGTAAAAAAATGGATTAAAAGAAATGCTTTTATATTTGGAAAATCTTTACCACCCATTAGCTTTGGTAACATCACTTTTTCTCTCCTGAGCTTCTCCATCCTAGAATTCCATAAAAATGTAAAACATGCCTTGGTAATCTTTTTTAATAAAATATCAGGGGGAGGGAAAACCATACTTAGATATAATAAAATTGGTAAAATCACCATTTTTGTGATTAAAATTTTTCCCTCCATTGTCAGTTTTCTAAGATTCCATAAACAAATTTTCTTATTAACTTTTTGTGCCACCAAGTCCCAACTGATAAAACCATTGTTTGACTCATTGAAGGAGACCCCTAAAATCTGTACAGACTCCGACACAGGGACTGGAATGTCCTGTAAAATCATATTGCCAATATTTAAAATATTACTTTTATTAAAATTGACTTTAAAACCGGAGGAGCAGCAAAATTGGTATATCTGTTGTAATGCTTTTTGCAGTGACGGGGCGTCCCTGCACAGGACCGCGACATCATCCATGTACCCCACTACTTTTGCCTCTAGTCCCCCCCCGCCCGGCAGGGGGACTCCACATATCTGCCTGTCATTCCTCAATCTGCAGAGTAGAGGCTCGATCGCACATATAAAAAGTAGTGGGGACAAGGGACACCCCTGCTTCACTCCGGAGTTTAAAAGGACATCCTGTGTCTTAAAACCCTTTACTAAAATCTTGCTCGTACAATTTTCATAAAAGGCCTTCAGAGACTGTAAAAAGCCTTCTGGTATACCCATCTTTTCTAAAACCTTAAAAAGATAAAAATGTGATACTCTATCAAAGGCTTTCTCGAAATCTATGGATAAAACCGCCAATCTGCCTTTTCTCTCCTTCGTATCACCAATAGCATCTTTTAAAAGGTTTAAATTGTCCCATATGCTCCTCCCAGGTATCCCACAGACTTGGTTGGAGTGGACGATTTTCTCTATAACAGCCTTTAGCCTATTCGCGCAAATCTTGGCCATTATTTTGTAGTCTGCGTTTAGTAAGGTGATAGGCCTCCAGTTTTTGATATCTGTTTTGTCCCCCTTTTTATAAAGCAGGGACACCTCACCTTTCTTCCAGGACCCCGGGAGGGCTTTTGTTCTAAAAACTTGAGTAAAAAGGGAATAGAGATCCTCTTTTAAAACTCCATAAAATGTGACATAAAACTCTATGGGTATACCATCAGGGCCAGGGACTTTACCTGTTTTAAAACTCTTGATGGTATCTAAAATCTCCTGTTCCGTAATATCCTGTAATAAAAAATCTTTGGAGACAGGATTTAAAACAGCGTCAACCTCCTTCAATGAGTCGTTCATCAAATCAACATTAACAAGCTTTATATTAAAAAGATCCGCATAAAATCTGTGTACCTTTTTTAAAATATTGTCAGTGTTTGTATCTCCATCAACATTGTCTAACAGGGTATGCTTATCGTTAATTTTCTTAAAAAAGTACCTGGAGCAGGTCTCATTTTCCTCAAGGTGTTTCATTTTTGAACGAAAGACAATTTCCTTACCTCTCTGCTCCAGGCACTGGGAGATCTCCTTCCTAATCTCCATAATCTCCTCCTCCACCTGCATACCCTGTTCTCTGAACTTGTATTGGGTCTGCAGACGGGTATTCAAATTAGCAAAAAAATCCTGTTTTTCTTTTGCTTTTCTCCTTCCGATTTTTATGAAAAAGTCTCTTATTTTTATTTTTATTTTCTCCCACCATGAGACTATGGACATATTTGGATGTCTTACCCGTCTGCAGCCCTTATAAAAGGTAATAAAATCAGATAAAATTTGCGGATCATCTAAAAGGGAAACGTTCATTTTCCAGGCTTTTTTGACAGTATTTTTCCCAATATCATTTTTAACTTTAAAATACAATAATTTATGATCAGATAAAACATTGGGATTAAGATCACATTTAAAAGGCAGTACTTGATAAGAGCAGAATATAAAATCGATCCTGGAGCTACAGTTCACATTGCTCCAGGTGACGCCGGCCTCTGCAGATAAATTGCTGTTACATTTCTTAAAAACATCAGTAAGTTTAAAATCAGTAACTATATCTTTTAATAATGAGGAGGTTTTGTCATAATTCCTGCTTACTGAGTTAGAGAACCGGCGTTCCCCCTTTAAAATACAATTAAAATCACCCGCTAAAACAAGTGGCTCTGAATCGTTTAAAAAAAGGGGTAAAATCTCTAGCATTCTAGCTCTTTCATTCTTGTCCGAGGACCCATAAAAATTTAAAAACTGCCATCTAATACCGTCTATAAAAGCTTTGACCAATAAAATTCTACCTGGTAAAATTTCAATAAAACTGTCAATTAAAACGTTCCCTTTAAATAAAATGGCGACACCTGCGGCTCTGGAATCGTTAGACCCGGACCACACTGAAGGTCCGAGTCTCCAGTCTTCCTTATATTTGTTGTAGTTCGTGCGATGTGGGATACAGCATTCCTGTAGGAAAAAAACGGTGGCGGAAAAAATAGAAAGATAGTCAAACAGGGCAGCTCTTCTCGTCTTAGAATGCACGCTCCTAACATTTAAGGAAATGCCACCTAACTCTGCCATGAGGAAAAGGGAAAAGAGACAGTCTTATGTAATCTTACCCGAGGTGGCCTCAGCAGTCCTCGGCGTTACCAGAGACCTCACTCGAACTCTCATCGCCCTCCGACTTCAAACCGACTGTATAAGTTGAGGAGATTGGAGAGGAACTCATGTCAGACAGCTGACCCCCCGCCATACCTGAGGCACTTATCGCAAATGGGTCCCAGATGGACTCCACGGGCAAGGTTTCTGGAGCATATTGTATGGCAGCCTCCTCCCCTACGATAGGGGCAGGAAACGCACTCGCGGCCGTTTCCGGGACTTCTGTCACCTCAGAGGTAGCTATGCTTGTCTCCCCCAACTGGCGAGAAGGGGGGAGACCTTCAGCTGGTGCTTCCGGGGGCGCGTCAACTGGTTTCCCTGCTTTCGCTCTAGCAGGTACTCCCATCGGCACCCCAGCTGCCACCTCTGAGTACGCCCTACGCCTTTTAGTCCTTGCTGCCGCTCCGCCCGGGTCCTCTGCCTCAGGTACAGGCTGACCCAGCACCTCCTGCGGCCCAGGCGGATCAGCTTCATCCGAACTACCCATCTCCTCCGTTTCCTGAGGGGGCTTTTTCGTCCGCTGATCACTGGCTCTTCTCTTAAACCGCCTTTGCTCCTTTGGGTCACCTGTTTGGGGGGGTCTGCTGGAGGTGTCCATGTCATCTGCCTCTTCACCTCTTGGTTCCTCTCCTTGTGCGGGGGCGATCTGGCCTGCTGGCTGCTCTGGACGCCTCGGCCGGACCTCGGGTTGTTCCGATCTGTGGGGACAAGTAGCATATAGATGACCAACTCGGCTGCAAAAACGACACCTTTTCCCCAGAGGGCAAGTTTTGGCCTCGTGCTCAGAGCTGCCACAGTTCCTACAGGTGCTTTCGCAGAACTCTTTGGTGTGACCGTACTTTTGACACTTTCTACAGAATGGAGGCATTCCTGTATAAAAAAGATCTCCTGCCATATCACCTAATTTAAAGCGTGCTGGCGGCAACATTATCCCCCCTGCTGTATTGGCATCTCTATAACAAGTTACTAAAAATCTCCACTTTGACGTCCAAACTCCAACTTCGTTCATTATTTTGCCAATACATTTTACACTTTTGAAATAGGGGGATAAAAAGGACATCACATCTTTTAAATCAGCAAACGGGCAGTACATTTTTATCACAATCATCTTAGTGATGTCCAACACATGTTCGTAAAATTCAATACCGTCCAGTCTCGGATCGTTTTTTACCATGTATGCCGCCAGCAGATCTTGGAACACTCCATTCTGTACAAAAGTTATGTCGTATGTTCTTCTCCTAGGATAGTCTTGTACCGCCAATATCTCCCGCTTCTGAATGTTGAAAATGCCAACAAGCACGGTCTCCACCAAGAACTTCAGGCCGCAGGTCGTCGCCTTCTCTTCTGATACAATTACACGGATTGTATTCTTTATCCGGGCATACGCCGGTATCTCACCAGGACTTTCGTCCATGGTGAGGGGTTTTCAAGGAAAGTTACGCCACCCGTTGGTGACGTAACGTCTACGCAGCTTTTCCCCTTTTCGGCCGAAGCCTACACGGGGGATATGTGGATCGCAACTCGTTGCTCAGGACTAAGCCTCTCTCCCAAATAGCAGCACGGGGGTGAAGTCCAGGCGAACCTGGACGATCCCCCGAGGCCGAGAGAGAGGGTACCTGAGCACCTCCCAACTAAGACCAGGCAGCACTGACTACAAGTAACCAGCACTACACTTGATCTCAGCCAGAAGGCCGAGAAGCGATAACCCGAGCGGCCCTTGCCTTGCCCGAGCCTGTCCCATACTGCTGTTCACCCCTTGCAGCGATTGATTCAGCCTACTCCTAGGCAATTCCATGGGGCCCTGCAGGCTCACACACATTTACAGCTACTAAGCGGGAGGGAGGTGAATAAAGGCCGGAGAGGAAGCCAGACAGGATTTGCTTCTTTTGCTTGCACCACAATGCAGTGCTGAAAGAGGAGGAATCTACATAAAAACGCCTTCCTGGCAACGCCCAAATGCCCTCCTGCCATGCAGATAAACACTGGCAGCGGCAGCAAGTGCATGCCCACAGCCACCCCTTGTTCCTTCACACCTTGTATCAGCTTTAATCCAGTCCTGTGCTGCCTGCTGAGCAGCACTGAACAACACTGCCTGGGCCCAGGCTTTTATCTCTGAGGCAGGCCCCATTATGATGTCAGAAAGCTGGCTCTGGAATCCTGAGGGCTCCACTATGACACGTGCAAAGTTCCGTCTGAACTTTATATAAGACGGTGAGGCTCAGTCAGTCACTCAGTGTTGCCTGAGAGGGCAACACTGCAACAGCCGGCCGCCAGGCTGTCTTTTTTTTGCACATTTATTTGCCTCCAGGAGGCCACAAGAGGGAGACAAGGGACTGCAAAATGGAAAATAGGCATCCACCAACTTTACAGACAACTTCTCTTTGCTCCTACAACCTCCATCCTTGCACAGTTTGTTATTCTTCCAGGTAACATAGTAACAAATCCAAATTGCTGCTCTCTTTGTAGGCAAGCAAGGGTTTGTTGCAACTGCAATTCTTACTTCTTCTTGAAATGTAGGGACGACAGTACATTCCATCACATCCATCTAGTGTACACAGGTAGGTCCATTGTGGCGGGTAGGCGGCTGGCTGCTTTAATGGCTGTTTGCTGTTCCCCTACTCCACTCCACTCCACTATTTGACTGTGGTGCTGCATCAATCAGTGGCTGGCTCAGGTGCAGCTCTTTAACTTACCTAGGAGGGAGGGCGGAGAGAAGACAAGGAAGGTGAATGAGCTGTTCCAATGTGAAATGCCGGAAACACAGAAACACAGAAGACACACACACACACAACAAGAGGTGGCAATGTATTCATTAATTGCATTTAATAAATGAGCTCATTATCACACATGACTGTACAAATGCATTGTCCAACAGGTGTTGAAATAATGGGATTAAAAGGGGAGATCCCATCAGAAAGACAAAAACAATAGCAAACACAAATAGCACTTTTGGAATCTGATTTTAGTCAACACATAAGGGAAGGGTGCACCGGTCCTGGAAATACTGCAATACCAGGTCAATGCGTGGAGTGGACAGAGCAAGCTCTATTTCCATCTCCCTGTTCTAAAAATCCATTTAATATATGGTCCCCAGATAGGGGACGTATCAGATATTAAACTGATAAGAACAGATTTTTTTTTCAGTTGGCTACCCCCTCGCGGGGGTGTCAATGATTTATTACTTAAAATTCAAAAACATTTACAATAAATTACAGCTTTTTTACAATGAATTACAGTAATAAAATCAATTTACATAAAAACACATAAAAGGGGACATGGTGGCAAATTCTTATATATTGGAGTTCCATTCTTTTACAAACCATTTATTTGAAAGGGTGGCATTTCTTTTTTTATCTAATAAATAATAAATGTACATCTCGCTAAAACAAAGACCTAAAACATCGTCAACAGATAAAACATCGTGCTTAAAAATCAGGATGTTCCTGGCCTTCCACAGAGCTTCTTTTACGCAGTTCATCGTCTTCCATGCAATAGTCTTTTGGTTCGCGGTTGGGCATCCAAAGAGTCCATATAAAATCATTTCGTAACTCAAGTCCTTTAGGTCTGCCATCTTCTTCATTAGAGGGAATATCTTTATCCAAATATGTTTAGTAAAATCGCAACTCCAAAAAATATGACGCACGGTCTCCTCAGCCTGGCAGCCTTCCCTCGGACAGATAGCAGACCTCGTGAATCCTCTCCTGAATTGGAATGCCCGGCATGGAAGACATTGATGAACGCAGCTCCAGGCCAGGTCCATCTGTGTATTAAAAAGATAAAACACATTAACCATTTTGAAGATAAAAGCACAGCGTTCATTATTAAAATTTTCAATATTAGTGACGACTTCATTTCCTCTTATGTCTTTTATAAGTTTCTTACTGTTTATCATGTCATTAAAATTTTTCCCTTTAAAATTAAACAAGGCCACTATTTTCTCTAAAATCACGTAATTTGCTGGTAGATTAAAAGCATAAGGTGAGGTTAAAACAATTTCAAACCACCCCATCCTTCGCATAAAAAACCCAGTATTAAAACGTAGAAAATAAGACCAATGATGTTGTTTAAAAAGAGAATTAAGACAGAAACAAAAGTACTTGATTAAAAGAAACCTATTAAAATCTGGAAAGTCTTTGCCACCCTTTGGTTTGATTTTCATTACCGTCTCACGTTTAAGTTTCTCCATTCTGGAACTCCAAAAGAAGGTAAAACAAGCTTTAGTAATTTTTCTTAATAAAACCGTGGGAGGAGGGAAAACCATGCTTAAGTATAAAAGCAAAGGTAAAATTATCATTTTAATTATTAAAATTTTTCCCTCCATGGTAAGCTTCCTCATGTTCCACATGCATATTTTTTGATTTACCTTCTGCGCCACCATGTCCCAACTGATAAAACCATTGTCGTACTCACTGAAGGAGACACCTAAAATTTTAATATTATCAGACACAGGAACCGGTATATCTCTAAGAGCCATGCTTCCTATGTTTAAAATATTACTCTTGCTGAAGTTTACCTTAAAACCGGAAGCACAGCAATAAAACTCGATTTGCCTAAGGGTTCTCTGAAGCGACAGGGCGTCCCTACATAAAACCGCCACATCATCCATGTACCCCACTGCTTTGGCCTCTACGCCGCCTCCCCCGGGCAGGGGGATTCCACGGATACACTTATCGCGGCGAATTGCGCATAACAGAGGCTCCAATGCACATATAAAAAGCAGTGGGGACAAGGGACACCCCTGCTTCACCCCAGAGTTTAAAAATATGTCCTGTGTCTTAAAACCATTCACTAAAATTTTGCTGGTGCATTCTCTGTAAAAGGCTTTAATAGATAATAAAAAACCTTCAGGTATACCCATACGTTCTAAAACCTTAAAAAGATAAAAATGAGAGACACGGTCGAACGCCTTCTCAAAGTCTATAGATAAAATGGCTAGTTTACCTTTTCTAGACCTCGTGTCCTCAATCACGTCTTTTATTAGGTTTAAATTATCCCAGATGCTGCGGCCTGGCACCCCACACACCTGGTCAGAGTGTATAATGTGGGGTATTATGGCTTTTAATCTATTTGCACATATTTTAGCCATAATTTTATAGTCGCTATTTAGAAGGGTTATTGGTCTCCAATTCTTTAAAACTGCGATGTCACCCGTCTTATACAGCAGGGAGACCTCACCCTTCCGCCAGGACTTAGGCAGCATCTTGGAATTAAAAACATCAGAAAAAAGGTTAAAAAGATCCTCTTTTAAAATGTCATAAAATTTTACATAAAACTCACTGGGTATACCGTCCGGTCCGGGAACTTTCCCTGTTTTAAAACTTTTGACAGTTTCTAAAACCTCCTGCTCCGTCAGCTCCTGTAATAAAAAATTCTGGGAGACAGGGTCTAAAACAGTAGTAATCTCCTTCAGTGAGTCACGCATAAAATTATGATCCACAGTCTTAACATTAAAAAGGTCAGTGTAAAACTCATGAACTTTACTTAAAAGACCCTGTACATCTGACACCCCTTCTATATTTTTGATAATTGCCTTTTTGTTATTTATTTTCTTAAAAAAGTACCTGGAGCAGGTCTCGTTCTCCTCCACATGTTGTATTTTTGAACGGAATATAATCTCTTTACCTTTCTGCTCCAGGCACTGGGCTATCTCCTTTTTCAAATTGGTGATGTCATCTTTAACGTCTATGTCATGATCTTGCATTTTGTACAGGGTCTGCAGACGGGTATTGAGAATTTTAAAAAAAGCGTATTTCTCTTTGGCTTTCGCCACGCTTTTCTTAATAAAAAAATCTTTAATTTTCTTTTTCATTTTCTCCCACCATGCACTGATGGGAGTACGTGTATCTCTTACCCGCCTGCTTTCTTGGTAAAATTCAATAAAATCTGCTAAAACCTGTGGATCGTCTAAAAGGGAAACATTCATCTTCCAGGACTTTTTACATACAATATTATTAAGATCATGCTTTACTTTAAAAGATAAAAGCCTGTGATCTGAAAACACATTGGTTAAAACTTCACAATTAAAAGGCAGTAAATTTTCAGAACAAAAGATAAAATCAATCCTGGAGCTACAGGTGGCGTTGCTCCAGGTAACGCCGGCTTCCTCTGGACTGCTCCTGTTACATTCTTTGTATATGTCTTTTAATTTAAAATCAGTCACGATATCCTTGAGCAGTCCAGAGGTCTTGTCATAGTTCCTACTTGTACTGTTGGTAAGCCGGCGTTCTCCTCTCAGGATACAATTAAAATCACCTGCGAGGATAAAAGGCTCAGATGTGTTGATAAAAAGCGGTAAAATCTCCAGCATCCTCGCTCTTTCGTTCTTTTCTGGTGATCCGTAAAAATTTAAAAACTGCCACTTTACACCATCAATAAAAGCTTTAACCATTAAAATACGTCCTGGTAAGATTTCTTGAATAAAATCAATTAAAACGTTTCCCTTAAAAAGAATGGCGACCCCTGCTGATCTGGACTCGTTGGATCCAGACCAGACGGATGGACCATACTTCCAATCCTTTTTGTAATTTTCATATCTCATTGTATGGGGAATGCCGCACTCCTGCAGGAAAAATACAGAGGCTGCCAGGCAAGATAAAAAATTGAAGAGAGCAACCCTTCTCACTTTTGACTTGGCGCCCCTCACGTTGAGGGAGATTCCCATGAGCTCAGACATCGTGGAGAGTAAAAGCAAAATTCTGATTTTAAAATAATAAATAATAGGCGTACTTAAAATCAGATTGCTCCTCCACCAGCAATACCCGAAACCTCACTTGAACTCATGGCCCCGCCCTCATCCGACTCAACTGAAAAGAGGGACGAGGCAGGAGAAGAACTACTGTCGCTGAGAGCTGAGCCAGCAACACTCACCTCGTACACGGGGAGCCCAGACTCGCACAGCCTCACCTGGGTCTCTCTCGGTTGACCGACTGGGTCCATGTCTGGTGGGTCCCCCAAGGGCCCCGCCTCTCCCCCCTGGGCCCGTGAAGGCCGGTCTAGAGGGGGAGGTTGTGCGCATGGCGGGGTGTCCGATAATACGGAGGGAGCAGTGCCCGTCCTCCTCACCAGTGCAGGCGAGGAGGGGGTCCCAGGAGGAGCCACATCTTTCCGCACGGACGTATCCATCTGCTCCTCCCCTGTCTCCCTCCTACTGGCACGTTCTTGCTTCCCCTTTTTACGGGGACCCACCTGTACCCAGTCTTCTCCTTCCGAGTCGGTCTCTAGAGACCCAGGATTAGGAGCAGGCCCGGCACCGCCTGAGCAACCAGCCGTCTGGGATGCCACAGGTTCATCGATGGCCTGCTCCTTTTCTGCCTTCCTCTTGGCCTGCCGTTTTTCCTTCGCGCTGGGCTCATTTTTATCCCCTGAGGTCGCTGGCTGAGAGGCACCTGTTTTGGCTTCGGCTGGCCGTACCCTTGAAGCCCAGGTACCTCTCTGCTCTTTCGCCGCAACAGCTTGCTCTCCTCCTTGAGGACGGGACTGCTCTGCTGGTGGAGCACGTGGGGGCACCTCGGGTTGCTCATCTTCTTCGCCTCGGTACCTATGTGGACAAGCATAATAAAGATGACCAGTTTTTTGACAAAAATTGCATTTTTTCTCTTCTGTACATTCCCTCATTGTGTGTTGTTTACTTCCACAGTTCCTGCAGGTGACATCGCAGTTAAAACTGGTATGTCCATAGGTACCGCAGGCCCTGCAGAAGTTTGGCATTCCTGAGAAATAGAGGTCGCCATTCACATTCCCAAGTTTAAAACGAGCAGGTGGTAGCTTCGTTTCTTGGGTGGAGGGGTCCTTTATTAGCGTAACAATAAATTTCCATTTGACGGTCCACACACCGCACTCGTTCATAACTCTCCCCAGCAGCTTAACGTTCTTAAAGTACGCAGCAAGAAACGCCGCCACTTCCTGATCTTTCACGTATGGGGAATACATTTTAATCACTACGAGTTTGGTTACTTCAAAAGCGTGTTCAATTACCTGGACTCCCAAGGCCATGAGTTCACCTTGTTGCCTCTCAGCTTTTCCCATGGCATCACGGAGGATTCCTTCTCCCATAAAGGTCACGTCGTACACTCCACGCCTTGGGTAGTCCTGGATCGCCAAAATCTCGTTCTTGTGGACCGCCAACCGCTTTTCCAAAATATCGTGGACAAGGAACTTGAGACCACGAGGACCGCCTCCACCCTCTGCCAAGATAAATCTTGCAGTATTCCTCAACCGGGCGTATACCGGCACCGCATCAGGTCCGCCTGCCATTTGCGTGGCCAGGTCGGTACCGCACAGCTTGCGCTGCGCCCTTTGGCTTTAAGGAGACACACCAAAGGGCTGGGGGGGGGGATCGCAACTCGTTGCTCAGGACTAAGCCTCTCTCCCAAATAGCAGCACGGGGGTGAAGTCCAGGCGAACCTGGACGATCCCCCGAGGCCGAGAGAGAGGGTACCTGAGCACCTTCTGACTAAAAACCTCCTGTATAAATACACTTGGTCTTAGCCAAAAGGCCGAGAAGCGATAACCCGAGCGGCCCTTGCCTTGCCCGAGCCTGTCCCATACTGCTGTTCACCCCTTGCAGCGATTGATTCAGCCTACTCCTAGGCAATTCCATGGGGCCCTGCAGGCTCACACACATTTACAGCTACTAAGCGGGAGGGAGGTGAATAAAGGCCGGAGAGGAAGCCAGACAGGATTTGCTTCTTTTGCTTGCACCACAATGCAGTGCTGAAAGAGGAGGAATCTACATAAAAACGCCTTCCTGGCAACGCCCAAATGCCCTCCTGCCATGCAGATAAACACTGGCAGCGGCAGCAAGTGCATGCCCACAGCCACCCCTTGTTCCTTCACACCTTGTATCAGCTGTAATCCAGTCCAGTCCAGTGCTGCCTGCTGAGCAGCACTGACCAACACTGCCTGGGCCCAGGCTTTTATCTCTGAGGCAGGCCCCATTATGATGTCAGAAAGCTGGCTCTGGAATCCTGAGGGCTCCACTATGACACGTGCAAAGTTCCGTCTGAACTTTATATAAGACGGTGAGGCTCAGTCAGTCACTCAGTGTTGCCTGAGAGGGCAACACTGCAACAGCCGGCCGCCAGGCTGTCTTTTTTTTGCACATTTATTTGCCTCCAGGAGGCCACAAGAGGGAGACAAGGGACTGCAAAATGGAAAATAGGCATCCACCAACTTTACAGACAACTTCTCTTTGCTCCTACAACCTCCATCCTTGCACAGTTTGTTATTCTTCCAGGTAACATAGTAACAAATCCAAATTGCTGCTCTCTTTGTAGGCAAGCAAGGGTTTGTTGCAACTGCAATTCTTACTTCTTCTTGAAATGTAGGGACGACAGTACATTCCATCACATCCATCTAGTGTACACAGGTAGGTCCATTGTGGCGGGTAGGCGGCTGGCTGCTTTAATGGCTGTTTGCTGTTCCCCTACTCCACTCCACTCCACTATTTGACTGTGGTGCTGCATCAATCAGTGGCTGGCTCAGGTGCAGCTCTTTAACTTACCTAGGAGGGAGGGCGGAGAGAAGACAAGGAAGGTGAATGAGCTGTTCCAATGTGAAATGCCGGAAACACAGAAACACAGAAGACACACACACACACAACAAGAGGTGGCAATGTATTCATTAATTGCATTTAATAAATGAGCTCATTATCACACATGACTGTACAAATGCATTGTCCAACAGGTGTTGAAATAATGGGATTAAAAGGGGAGATCCCATCAGAAAGACAAAAACAATAGCAAACACAAATAGCACTTTTGGAATCTGATTTTAGTCAACACATAAGGGAAGGGTGCACCGGTCCTGGAAATACTGCAATACCAGGTCAATGCGTGGAGTGGACAGAGCAAGCTCTATTTCCATCTCCCTGTTCTAAAAATCCATTTAATATATGGTCCCCAGATAGGGGACGTATCAGATATTAAACTGATAAGAACAGATTTTTTGATTGAAAAATGCTTTATTGACAATCAATCGTCATCATACAAACATTACTGCGACGCAGCGCAAGCCATGAAGCAGCAAATGATAAATAATAACAGTCGTCAAACATAACATGACAGTATAATACACAGTACAGGCTAGCCTATGCTATACATTACACCACATGCTACACTAACATTCTTGCATTCACTAAAGCCAAACAACAAAGCATTACAGACAAGTGATGGGATAGGGGAGTGGGTAGGAGGGGATAGGGAAGGGGGAAATCACAGGCCCGAAGCTTTATTGAAAGACAACACACAAGAAGGGAGAGTGGGGGGAAGGGGAGTATCAGTCCTCTTCCTCATCGACGTCCGGGCTGTCCCAGGTGGAATAGTCTCTGAGCAGGCTGTGGATCAGCCTGCGGCAGTCCTGGACGGACACACTCTCTCTCCGCAAAATCAGACGGTTCCTGGCAAACCATATAGCGTCCTTAAAGCAGTTCATAAGGCGCCAGGCTTCCTGGAGTGCTCCATCCGTGGTATTCCCAGGAAATAGTCCATAAAGTACCGAGCGGTACGACAGTCTGTTCCTGGGTACTGAGTCCTTGAGTTCATGTTCCAAGGCTTTCAACAGACCCTGTGCAAAGGGGCACTGCCAGAAAATGTGCAAAGATGTTTCCTCCGTGAAGGGGCACCTGGGGCAGTACCGGGTCTTGCACAGGTTGCGGGCATGCATGAATGACCTAAGAGGCAGTCCTCCCTGGATGGCCATCCATGAAATGTCCTTGTGCCCGTTGGTCAACCTGCCAGATGACACGTTAGTCCAAACAGTCTCCAACGTGTCGGCATGAAGCCCTGGAACAGACTCCAGTGAGTCCTTTGCTCTGATGTGCTTGTGGATCGTCTTAGGTTTCCACAAGTCGGGCTTAAGACCCTCCAGTTGATGCTCCCTCACGAACCGGACGACATCTCCGTAGAACCAGGGAGCGTGCCAGTTGTAAGGGAAGGAGCTGTCCCACTTGTCCCAGCCAAAACCTCGCCAGAGGGGAAGGAGGAAGTAGCGGGACATGGCCTTGCCCGCAGAGCCGTTTGCTGTCCTCAGAGTCCTACGAACACAGTCACATACAAAAGCGATCCGCAGCAGAGTGGGAATGTCGGGTATACCCTTCCCACCTTTGCGGGGCTCCTTGTACATAACAGTCCGCTTTACTCTGTCCATTTTCGAGCCCCAGATGAAGCGAAACACAGTCCTGGTAATGGCCCTCGAGACGGTGGCAAGAGGGGGCCATGCCTGTGCAGTGTATTGTAGCACAGGCAAGACTTCGTTACGCAGGACCATTGCTTTGCCCTCAATAGTGAGTTGTCTGAGGCTCCACAGTCCGATCCTTTGGTTGACTTTGGCCAAGCGTTCTTCCCACGACTTTAGGGCTGCACCTTCCTTACCGAACCAGACTCCCAGAATTTTGATGAAGTCCGGCTTGATAGTAAACGGGAAGGAGGCAGGAGAAGGCAGGTACCACTTTCCGAAGAGCATGGCTTCCGACTTCCCGCAGTTGACTTTTGCCCCTGAAGCGCGTCCGAACTCCTCACAGGTCTGGACGAGTGCAGTCACCGAACTCTGGTCAGCGCAGAAGACGGTCACGTCGTCCATGTACAGCGAGCATTTGACCTCGAAGTGTCCTGGACCTGGTGCGGTGATCCCTCTGATCTCTCCATTCTGCCGGATAGCCTCTGCGAAGAGCTCTATAACACAAACAAAAAGGAGAGGTGAAAGAGGACAGCCTTGTCTAACCCCCGACGATACAGGAAAGGGGTCAGTCTTCCAGCCGTTCACCAGCACCGAGCTGTAAATGTCGCAATACATCAGGTTAACATACAAACAGAACAACCTGCCAAGCCGCAGCCTACGCAGAGCCTTACCCATGAATTCGTGAGAGACCCGGTCAAAAGCCTTCTCCTGATCCAGACTGACCAGGGCCGCGTGTGTACGGCGGCTTTGCATGTAATGCACCGTGTCCCTCACCAGGGCAAGACTGTCGGCCACCCTACGGCCAGGAATGCCGCAGGTTTGGTCCGATCCGATGATCTGTCCGATGACAACCTTCAGTCTGTTGGCCAATACTTTGGCGAGGATCTTGTAGTCCACGTTCAGGAGAGAGATGGGACGCCAGTTTTTCAGGTCACATCTCTCCCCCTTCCGCTTATACAAGATCGTGATCATGCCTTCTCTCAAGGACGGTGGCATTCTACCCTCCACCACCATCTCCTCATAGAGCTCCAGCAGGTCCGGACTGATCAAGTCCCCCAGCGCTACATAGAGCTCTGCTGGGAGACCATCACTGCCCGGGGTCCTGCCGGGTCTGAAGGATTTAGCGGCAGAGAGCAGTTCCTCCACCGTCAGGGGTACATCCATAGCCTCCGTACCTGCAGGATCAAGATGATTAGTGATACCTGACAGGAATTTATCGGCGGCTTCGGGGTCAGTGGTTTTCCGGGAGTAGAGGCTTCGGTAGTAGTCTGTGACGACTCCCATCACCTCCTTCTTCCCAGAATGCATGTTTCCGGTCTCATCTCGAAGTTCCTTCAGGGGCGTGTGGCCGGCATGGAGTTTCCTGAAAAAGAACGAGTTACATTTCTCACCCTTCTCCAGGTTCTCCACCTTGGAACGAAAGACAATTCGCTTGGATTCCTCCTCAAAGTGCCTTTTCAGGCCCTTTTTGGCTTCCTCCAGCTCCTTCCTGACGTCCCAGCCGCATTGAAGGAGGTCTTGCAGGGATCGCAGCTGACGCTGCATCTCTCTGAAGTCTCTCTTCCTCTCACACGCCTGTTGACGACTTTTTGCCTGAAAGAAACAACGAAATTCAACTTTAACATATTCCCACCAGTCACAGGTTTTGTCAAAGAAAACTTTATCATTCCTCCAAACAATATAGGCGTCTCTAAGTTCCGCCAGTACCTCCTCTCTTTCCAGCAGGGCACAATTCAGCTTCCAGGAGCCAGGGCCGGGAGGAAAACCGTGGCCGATGGCACCCTGGAAGAGAATGGCCCTGTGGTCAGAGAAGAAGCAGGGGACCATGGAGTGCCCATGCTGCTTGACTGCCCGGGAGGTGAACACAAAGTCAATCCGAGAACGAAGTGAGCCATCGGGTCGGCTCCATGAATAGTTCACAGAGCCAATCCCCATGGAGCCCACAACGTCCTGCAAGGATGCTTCGGTTACCATCTCGATAAGCAGTTTGGAACTGACATCCAGTTTGATTGAAGTGCCGGAACTTCGTCCATCCTCTTCGATGGGGCAGTTGAAGTCCCCGGCCATCACCACTGCCCTAGTGGTGGCGAGCTGGGTCCGCAGGGTCTGGAATAGTTCCAGGCGCTCAGCCTTCATAGGGGGAGCGTACACGTTGATGAGCCTAATCGGCTCTCCTGCCCAGGAACCGTCTACGACCAACAAGCGGCCGCAGGCGAGCTCCTGGACAGAGTCAACAGTAAATACGCTTCCCCTAATCAGGATGGCAACCCCTGCAGACTTACAGTCGCCCCCACCAGACCAGTAGGACGGGCCATGGGTCCACTGCCTGGCCAGATGATGGTATGACCTGGAAGAGGGGAGAGTACATTCCTGCAGCATAAATACATCACTCGACTGCTTGGAAAGAAAAGTTAGCACCATCTGACATCTAGTCCTATCTCTAACACTCCTCACATTGAGGCTAAAGATGTTAAGTTCAGCAGCCATGGGGGAGAATAAAGAAGGTTAGTGCAAACGATACACCTTAGTTACCAGTCCGGTCGGGCGGATCCTCCTCTCCTGGCGGGTCCGAAAGATCCAGCAGGCCCTCTGACAAAAATTGTTCCAGGATTGTAGCCACCTGGATGTCTGTTGTGAAGTCGATGACCTCAGGTTCAGACACGAGTTCCTCCACCATCTGCTCCATTTCCTCCTGCTGCGCAAGGGAATCTTCGCAGATTTCCACGACTTGTCGCTTTGAGGACTCAGCAGCTGGGCTGTCCCTCACCTTTCTCTTCCTCTGGATGGCACCTGAGGAGACAAGAGGGGGAAAATCCTCCAGGGAGAGGACTCCAGCAGCTGGAGGGGAAGATGTTAGTGCTGCTGGAGCTGGGGAGAAGGGAGGCTGGGTTGGGAGAGGTGCAGGTGACAGGACCACTGAGATGGGTGGGTAGGAGAAGGTGAGAGCCTCAGTGGGGGTGACAGGGGTTGGGGACGGGGGGGTGGGGAGGGCCGGGCGAGGGAGGGTGGGAAGGGTAGGGCGAGGGAGGGCCGGGAGACGGGGGGGAGGGACTGTCGTCTTCTTACCATCCTTCTTATTCCCGGTCTTCTGCGCCGCTGGAGCTCTGGCTGGGGCGGGGTTCCCTCTGGCCGGAGCTTTCGCCGCTACAGTTGCCCAGGATCGATCCCTCTTCGGGCAGTCCTTGTAGGAGTGGGCTGCTTGTCCGCAGAGGTTGCACATTGTCCGTTTCGGGCAGTCTTTGGTCTCGTGTCCTGTTACCCGGCAGTTCTTGCAGGCGTCCTCCTTGCAGTCCTTCACCGAATGACCCTTCTTGCTGCATCTCCTGCAGATCTGCGGCATGTCCGGGTAGTAGATGAGGCCGTAGGAGTTGCCCAGCGAGAATGACTGGGGCAGGTGTTGGAGGCCGTCTTCCGCGCTGGAATCCTTGTTCAGTCGGACGATTACCGACCACTTGCCAGTCCAGAAGCCGAGTCCGTTCAGGATGTGGGTGGGTTCCCTCACCACTGTGCAGAACCGCTTCAGGAGCGTGGTGATGTCTTTGCCGGGGGTGTGTGGGTTCCGCATTGAGACCGTCACCCGCCTTTCCTCTCTTTGGACAGGGCAGTTGCCCACAAAGCGAGAGAAAGGGGATTCAGGCCTCGCCGCTTTCACCATCTCCCAGTACCTTCTGCAGATGTTGATCGAAGCGAAGGTCACGAAGAACATCCCGGTCATGAAGGCCTGGATGCTGATGGTCTCCGGCTTAGCGAAGCCCTGGTCCAGGAGCATCTTCTGGCAGAACACTTCTTCCGTCATGTCCGGCACTCTCCCGTCCACCTCCTTCAGCTTCAGGGCCACCGTCTGCTTCATCCAGGGCTCCAGGGTTGGAGCAGCCTGGTTCGGCTTCCTGGTGGCCTGTTGGCTTGAGGAGGCTTCAGGAGGAGATGTCCTGGCCTGGGCCGGCTCACCTGGTCCATCAGCCTTCTTCTTCTGGGTGGCAGGGTTGCTGGTTGAGGCCATGGCTTCTTCCAGCTGTTCCTGTCGCTTGGGGAGGATCTTCGATAGCTCTTTCCCGAAGGGGGCGGAGCTATGCAAATCTTCTCCTTGCTGGCCGAGGTTCTTCCACGAAATTTCTTCCGCAGCGGTTCCTCGTCGAGCTTCTTCTTCTGCGGCCGAGCTTCTTCGAAGATCCCCTTCAGCAGCGGCTCTTCTCCGAAGTTCTCCTTCTTCTTCCCGGCAGCGATCTCCCGGAGCTTCTTCCCCGATGGCGGCTTCTCCCTTCTGGATCTTCGTCTTCGCTGGTTCTTCTCCGCAGTTCGTCGCCGGCTTCGTCTGGAACGCTCTTGGATCGCTAAGCTAGTGTTTATAGCCCCCAGTGGTTCTCCGAGCTATCTATCCTTACAAGGACTGATAAGAACAGATTTTTTTTTTTTTTTGAAAGCCCGAGTCGTGCTTTCTATCACCCAAGTGCATAAAAAGTGCAGAGGTGCCACACAAAAAGTGCACAAGGATGCGGTCTATCGCAGCCCTTCTCTTAAAAGAGAGAGGCCCCGCATAACCATTCCCTGACCCTCCAAACCATAGGCCTAGAGGATCAAGGATCGATGGTCCCCCCTCGCCGAAGCTTAGGGAGACCTAAACACACTCCTAGGCTTCTACCTGGGCTGCCACCCCAGTGTCCACCTAGGAGCCTGCATCCTAGTTGCACCTCCCCTCCGAAGAAGGGAGGCCGGGTTGCAGGGGAAAAAGGAACCAGAAGGCCACACATTTTCCCCCTAGACCTCAGGAGGGTCCCAAAAGGGCACCGCATCCCAAAATCCTTGTGACAAACGTGACAAACACACAGTGAAAAACAAAATTAAATAAGTGGATGTGCGCTGTGATACAGCCTGGACATCCGCCAGGTATAAAAAAATTCCTCATCTCCCAGCCAGAAGGCCGGGAGAATAAAGGTGTGTGCTCATATAGCGTGAAAGAGAGTGCGTGCAAGTGTGCCTTCACTCAGTGGGATCCCACCCCCAGTGAGTTAGGGCACCCCAGGGTCACCAGCCCTGGGGCACATAGCAACTCGGGCTTCCAAACTACCCGGCCTAATGACCTCGATCCGGCGGTCGCCTGGTCACCTACAAATGGTACCTTTAAACCAAATGCGTACACCAGAGCGATGACCGTTGTGGTTCCCTGCCCTCACCTCGGCGTTCTGTCATCCCCCTACGATGGCCCACGTACCACCGGCAGGGATGATTACTAACCTCAGCTTGAGCAGGTACTACACTTGATCTTAGCCAAAAGGCCGAGAAGCGATAACCCGAGCGGCCCTTGCCTTGCCCGAGCCTGTCCCATACTGCTGTTCACCCCTTGCAGCGATTGATTCAGCCTACTCCTAGGCAATTCCATGGGGCCCTGCAGGCTCACACACATTTACAGCTACTAAGCGGGAGGGAGGTGAATAAAGGCCGGAGAGGAAGCCAGACAGGATTTGCTTCTTTTGCTTGCACCACAATGCAGTGCTGAAAGAGGAGGAATCTACATAAAAACGCCTTCCTGGCAACGCCCAAATGCCCTCCTGCCATGCAGATAAACACTGGCAGCGGCAGCAAGTGCATGCCCACAGCCACCCCTTGTTCCTTCACACCTTGTATCAGCTTTAATCCAGTCCTGTGCTGCCTGCTGAGCAGCACTGAACAACACTGCCTGGGCCCAGGCTTTTATCTCTGAGGCAGGCCCCATTATGATGTCAGAAAGCTGGCTCTGGAATCCTGAGGGCTCCACTATGACACGTGCAAAGTTCCGTCTGAACTTTATATAAGACGGTGAGGCTCAGTCAGTCACTCAGTGTTGCCTGAGAGGGCAACACTGCAACAGCCGGCCGCCAGGCTGTCTTTTTTTTGCACATTTATTTGCCTCCAGGAGGCCACAAGAGGGAGACAAGGGACTGCAAAATGGAAAATAGGCATCCACCAACTTTACAGACAACTTCTCTTTGCTCCTACAACCTCCATCCTTGCACAGTTTGTTATTCTTCCAGGTAACATAGTAACAAATCCAAATTGCTGCTCTCTTTGTAGGCAAGCAAGGGTTTGTTGCAACTGCAATTCTTACTTCTTCTTGAAATGTAGGGACGACAGTACATTCCATCACATCCATCTAGTGTACACAGGTAGGTCCATTGTGGCGGGTAGGCGGCTGGCTGCTTTAATGGCTGTTTGCTGTTCCCCTACTCCACTCCACTCCACTATTTGACTGTGGTGCTGCATCAATCAGTGGCTGGCTCAGGTGCAGCTCTTTAACTTACCTAGGAGGGAGGGCGGAGAGAAGACAAGGAAGGTGAATGAGCTGTTCCAATGTGAAATGCCGGAAACACAGAAACACAGAAGACACACACACACACAACAAGAGGTGGCAATGTATTCATTAATTGCATTTAATAAATGAGCTCATTATCACACATGACTGTACAAATGCATTGTCCAACAGGTGTTGAAATAATGGGATTAAAAGGGGAGATCCCATCAGAAAGACAAAAACAATAGCAAACACAAATAGCACTTTTGGAATCTGATTTTAGTCAACACATAAGGGAAGGGTGCACCGGTCCTGGAAATACTGCAATACCAGGTCAATGCGTGGAGTGGACAGAGCAAGCTCTATTTCCATCTCCCTGTTCTAAAAATCCATTTAATATATGGTCCCCAGATAGGGGACGTATCAGATATTAAACTGATAAGAACAGATTTTTGATTGAAAATTGCTTTATTGACAATCAATCGTCATCATACAAACATTACTGCGACGCAGCGCAAGCCATGAAGCAGTAAATAATAAATAATAACAGTCGTCAAACATAACATGACAGTATAATACACAGTACAGGCTAGCCTATGCTATACATTACACCACATGCTACACTAACATTCTTGCATTCACTAACGCCAAACAACAAAGCATTACAGACAAGTGATGGGATAGGGGAGTGGGTAGGAGGGGATAGGGAAGGGGGAAATCACAGGCCCGAAGCTTTATTGAAAGACAACACACAAGAAGGGAGAGTGGGGGGAAGGGGAGTATCAGTCCTCTTCCTCATCGACGTCCGGGCTGTCCCAGGTGGAATAGTCTCTGAGCAGGCTGTGGATCAGCCTGCGGCAGTCCTGGACGGACACACTCTCTCTCCGCAAAATCAGACGGTTCCTGGCAAACCATATAGCGTCCTTAAAGCAGTTCATAAGGCGCCAGGCTTCCTGGATTGCTCCATCCGTGGTATTCCCAGGAAATAGTCCATAAAGTACCGAGCGGTACGACAGTCTGTTCCTGGGTACTGAGTCCTTGAGTTCATGTTCCAAGGCTTTCAACAGACCCTGTGCAAAGGGGCACTGCCAGAAAATGTGCAAAGATGTTTCCTCCGTGAAGGGGCACCTGGGGCAGTACCGGGTCTTGCACAGGTTGCGGGCATGCATGAATGACCTAAGAGGCAGTCCTCCCTGGATGGCCATCCATGAAATGTCCTTGTGCCCGTTGGTCAACCTGCCAGATGACACGTTAGTCCAAACAGTCTCCAACGTGTCGGCATGAAGCCCTGGAACAGACTCCAGTGAGTCCTTTGCTCTGATGTGCTTGTGGATCGTCTTAGGTTTCCACAAGTCGGGCTTAAGACCCTCCAGTTGATGCTCCCTCACAAACCGGACGACATCTCCGTAGAACCAGGGAGCGTGCCAGTTGTAAGGGAAGGAGCTGTCCCACTTGTCCCAGCCAAAACCTCGCCAGAGGGGAAGGAGGAAGTAGCGGGACATGGCCTTGCCCGCAGAGCCGTTTGCTGTCCTCAGAGTCCTACGAACACAGTCACATACAAAAGCGATCCGCAGCAGAGTGGGAATGTCGGGTATACCCTTCCCACCTTTGCGGGGCTCCTTGTACATAACAGTCCGCTTTACTCTGTCCATTTTCGAGCCCCAGATGAAGCGAAACACAGTCCTGGTAATGGCCCTCGAGACGGTGGCAAGAGGGGGCCATGCCTGTGCAGTGTATTGTAGCACAGGCAAGACTTCGTTACGCAGGACCATTGTTTTGCCCTCAATAGTGAGTTGTCTGAGGCTCCACAGTCCGATCCTTTGGTTGACTTTGGCCAAGCGTTCTTCCCACGACTTTAGGGCTGCACCTTCCTTACCGAACCAGACTCCCAGAATTTTGATGAAGTCCGGCTTGATAGTAAACGGGAAGGAGGCAGGAGAAGGCAGGTACCACTTTCCGAAGAGCATGGCTTCCGACTTCCCGCAGTTGACTTTTGCCCCTGAAGCGCGTCCGAACTCCTCACAGGTCTGGACGAGTGCAGTCACCGAACTCTGGTCAGCGCAGAAGACGGTCACGTCGTCCATGTACAGCGAGCATTTGACCTCGAAGTGTCCTGGACCTGGTGCGGTGATCCCTCTGATCTCTCCATTCTGCCGGATAGCCTCTGCGAAGAGCTCTATAACACAAACAAAAAGGAGAGGTGAAAGAGGACAGCCTTGTCTAACCCCCGACGATACAGGAAAGGGGTCAGTCTTCCAGCCGTTCACCAGCACCGAGCTGTAAATGTCGCAATACATCAGGTTAACATACAAACAGAACAACCTGCCAAGCCGCAGCCTACGCAGAGCCTTACCCATGAATTCGTGAGAGACCCGGTCAAAAGCCTTCTCCTGATCCAGACTGACCAGGGCCGCGTGTGTACGGCGGCTTTGCATGTAATGCACCGTGTCCCTCACCAGGGCAAGACTGTCGGCCACCCTACGGCCAGGAATGCCGCAGGTTTGGTCCGATCCGATGATCTGTCCGATGACAACCTTCAGTCTGTTGGTCAATACTTTGGCGAGGATCTTGTAGTCCACGTTCAGGAGAGAGATGGGACGCCAGTTTTTCAGGTCACATCTCTCCCCCTTCCGCTTATACAAGATCGTGATCATGCCTTCTCTCAAGGACGGTGGCATTCTACCCTCCACCACCATCTCCTCATAGAGCTCCAGCAGGTCCGGACAGATCAAGTCCCCCAGCGCTACATAGAGCTCTGCTGGGAGACCATCACTGCCCGGGGTCCTGCCGGGTCTGAAGGATTTAGCGGCAGAGAGCAGTTCCTCCACCGTCAGGGGTACATCCATAGCCTCCGTACCTGCAGGATCAAGATGATTAGTGATACCTGACAGGAATTTATCGGCGGCTTCGGGGTCAGTGGTTTTCCGGGAGTAGAGGCTTCGGTAGTAGTCTGTGACGACTCCCATCACCTCCTTCTTCCCAGAATGCATGTTTCCGGTCTCATCTCGGAGTTCCTTCAGGGGCGTGTGGCCGGCATGGAGTTTCCTGAAAAAGAACGAGTTACATTTCTCACCCTTCTCCAGGTTCTCCACCTTGGAACGAAAGACAATTCGCTTGGATTCCTCCTCAAAGTGCCTTTTCAGGCCCTTTTTGGCTTCCTCCAGCTCCTTCCTGACGTCCCAGCCGCATTGAAGGAGGTCTTGCAGGGATCGCAGCTGACGCTGCATCTCTCTGAAGTCTCTCTTCCTCTCACACGCCTGTTGACGACTTTTTGCCTGAAAGAAACAACGAAATTCAACTTTAACATATTCCCACCAGTCACAGGTTTTGTCAAAGAAAACTTTATCATTCCTCCAAACAATATAGGCGTCTCTAAGTTCCGCCAGTACCTCCTCTCTTTCCAGCAGGGCACAATTCAGCTTCCAGGAGCCAGGGCCGGGAGGAAAACCGTGGCCGATGGCACCCTGGAAGAGAATGGCCCTGTGGTCAGAGAAGAAGCAGGGGACCATGGAGTGCCCATGCTGCTTGACTGCCCGGGAGGTGAACACAAAGTCAATCCGAGAACGAAGTGAGCCATCGGGTCGGCTCCATGAATAGTTCACAGAGCCGATCCCCATGGAGCCCACAACGTCCTGCAAGGATGCTTCGGTTACCATCTCGATAAGCAGTTTGGAACTGACATCCAGCTTGATTGAAGTGCCGGAACTTCGTCCATCCTCTTCGATGGGGCAGTTGAAGTCCCCGGCCATCACCACTGCCCTAGTGGTGGCGAGCTGGGTCCGCAGGGTCTGGAATAGTTCCAGGCGCTCAGCCTTCATAGGGGGAGCGTACACGTTGATGAGCCTAATCGGCTCTCCCGCCCAGGAACCGTCTACGACCAACAAGCGGCCGCAGACGAGCTCCTGGACAGAGTCAACAGTAAATACGCTTCCCCTAATCAGGATGGCAACCCCTGCAGACTTACAGTCGCCCCCACCAGACCAGTAGGACGGGCCATGGGTCCACTGCCTGGCCAGATGATGGTATGACCTGGAAGAGGGGAGAGTACATTCCTGCAGCATAAATACATCACTCGACTGCTTGGAAAGAAAAGTTAGCACCATCTGACATCTAGTCCTATCTCTAACACTCCTCACATTGAGGCTAAAGATGTTAAGTTTAGCAGCCATGGGGGAGAATAAAGAAGGTTAGTGCAAACGATACACCTTAGTTACCAGTCCGGTCGGGCGGATCCTCCTCTCTGGAGCCTGGCGGGTCCGGAAGATCCAGCAGGCCCTCTGACAAAAATTGTTCCAGGATTGTAGCCACCTGGATGTCTGTTGTGAAGTCGATGACCTCAGGTTCAGACACGAGTTCCTCCACCATCTGCTCCATTTCCTCCTGCTGCGCAAGGGAATCTTCGCAGATTTCCACGACTTGTCGCTTTGAGGACTCAGCAGCTGGGCTGTCCCTCACCTTTCTCTTCCTCTGGATGGCACCTGAGGAGACAAGAGGGGGGAAAACCTCCAGGGAGAGGACTCCAGCAGCTGGAGGGGAAGATGTTAGTGCTGCTGGAGCTGGGGAGAAGGGAGGCTGGGTTGGGAGAGGTGCAGGTGACAGGACCACTGAGATGGGTGGGTAGGAGAAGGTGAGAGCCTCAGTGGGGGTGACAGGGGTTGGGGACGGGGGGGTGGGGAGGGCCAGGCGAGGGAGGGTGGGAAGGGTAGGGCGAGGGAGGGCCGGGAGACGGGGGGGAGGGACTGTCGTCTTCTTACCATCCTTCTTATTCCCGGTCTTCTGCGCCGCTGGAGCTCTGGTTGGGGCGGGGTTCCCTCTGGCCGGAGCTTTCGCCGCTACAGTTGCCCAGGATCGATCCCTCTTCGGGCAGTCCTTGTAGGAGTGGGCTGCTTGTCCGCAGAGGTTGCACATTGTCCGTTTCGGGCAGTCTTTGGTCTCGTGTCCTGTTACCCGGCAGTTCTTGCAGGCGTCCTCCTTGCAGTCCTTCACCGAATGACCCTTCTTGCTGCATCTCCTGCAGATCTGCGGCATGTCCGGGTAGTAGATGAGGCCGTAGGAGTTGCCCAGCGAGAATGACTGGGGCAGGTGCTGGAGGCCGTCTTCCGCGCTCGAATCCTTGTTCAGTCGGACGATTACCGACCACTTGCCAGTCCAGAAGCCGAGTCCGTTCAGGATGTGGGTGGGTTCCCTCACCACTGTGCAGAACCGCTTCAGGAGCGTGGTGATGTCTTTGCCGGGGGTGTGTGGGTTCCGCATTGAGACCGTCACCCGCCTTTCCTCTCTTTGGACAGGGCAGTTGCCCACAAAGCGAGAGAAAGGGGATTCAGGCCTCGCCGCTTTCACCATCTCCCAGTACCTTCTGCAGATGTTGATCGATGCAAAGGTCACGAAGAACATCCCGGTCATGAAGGCCTGGATGCTGATGGTCTCCGGCTTAGCGAAGCCCTGGTCCAGGAGCATCTTCTGGCAGAACACTTCTTCCGTCATGTCCGGCACTCTCCCGTCCACCTCCTTCAGCTTCAGGGCCACCGTCTGCTTCATCCAGGGCTCCAGGGTTGGAGCAGCCTGGTTCGGCTTCCTGGTGGCCTGTTGGCCTGAGGAGGCTTCAGGAGGAGATGTCCTGGCCTGGGTCGGCTCACCTGGTCCATCAGCCTTCTTCTTCTGGGTGGCAGGGTTGCTGGTTGAGGCCATGGCTTCTTCCAGCTGTTCCTGTCGCTTGGGGAGGATCTTCGATAGCTCTTTCCCGAAGGGGGCGGAGCTATGCAAATCTTCTCCTTGCTGGCCGAGGTTCTTCCACGAAATTTCTTCCGCAGCGGTTCCTCGTCGAGCTTCTTCTTCTGCGGCCGAGCTTCTTCGAAGATCCCCTTCAGCAGCGGCTCTTCTCCGAAGTTCTCCTTCTTCTTCCCGGCAGCGATCTCCCGGAGCTTCTTCCCCGATGGCGGCTTCTCCCTTCTGGATCGTCGTCTTCGCTGGTTCTTCTCCGCAGTTCGTCGCCGGCTTCGTCTGGAACGCTCTTGGATCGCTAAGCTAGTGTTTATAGCCCCCAGTGGTTCTCCGAGCTATCTATCCTTACAAGGACTGATAAGAACAGATTTTTTTTTTTTTTTTTTATTGAAAGCCCGAGCCGTGCTTTCTATCACCCAAGTGCATAAAAAGTGCAGAGGTGCCACACAAAAAGTGCACAAGGATGCGGTCTATCGCAGCCCTTCTCTTAAAAGAGAGAGGCCCCGCATAACCATTCCCTGACCCTCCAAACCATAGGCCTAGAGGATCAAGGATCGATGGTCCCCCCTCGCCGAAGCTTAGGGAGACCCAAACACACTCCTAGGCTTCTACCTGGGCTGCCACCCCAGTGTCCACCTAGGAGCCTGCATCCTAGTTGCACCTCCCCTCCGAAGAAGGGAGGCCGGGTTGCAGGGGAAAAAGGAACCAGAAGGCCACACATTTTCCCCCTAGACCTCAGGAGGGTCCCAAAAGGGCACCGCATCCCAAAATCCTTGTGACAAACGTGACAAACACACAGTGAAAAACAAAATTAAATAAGTGGATGTGCGCTGTGATACAGCCTGGACATCCGCCAGGTATATAAAAATTCCTCATCTCCCAGCCAGAAGGCCGGGAGAATAAAGGTGTGTGCTTAAAAGTGTGAAAGAAGAGTGCGTGCAAGTGTGCCTTCACTCAGTGGGATCCCACCCCCAGTGAGTTAGGGCACCCCAGGGTCACCAGCCCTGGGGCACATAGCAACTCGGGCTTTCAAACTACCCGACCTCCTGACCTCGATCCGGCGGTCGCCTGGTCACCTACAAATGGTACCTTTAAACCAAATGCGTACACCAGAGCGATGACCGTTGTGGTTCCCTGCCCTCACCTCGGCGTTCTGTCATCCCCCTACGATGGCCCACGTACCACCGGCAGGGATGATTACTAACCTCAGCTTGAGCAGGTACTACACTTGATCTTAGCCAAAAGGCCGAGAAGCGATAACCCGAGCGGCCCTTGCCTTGCCCGAGCCTGTCCCATACTGCTGTTCACCCCTTGCAGCGATTGATTCAGCCTACTCCTAGGCAATTCCATGGGGCCCTGCAGGCTCACACACATTTACAGCTACTAAGCGGGAGGGAGGTGAATAAAGGCCGGAGAGGAAGCCAGACAGGATTTGCTTCTTTTGCTTGCACCACAATGCAGTGCTGAAAGAGGAGGAATCTACATAAAAACGCCTTCCTGGCAACGCCCAAATGCCCTCCTGCCATGCAGATAAACACTGGCAGCGGCAGCAAGTGCATGCCCACAGCCACCCCTTGTTCCTTCACACCTTGTATCAGCTTTAATCCAGTCCTGTGCTGCCTGCTGAGCAGCACTGAACAACACTGCCTGGGCCCAGGCTTTTATCTCTGAGGCAGGCCCCATTATGATTTCAGAAAGCTGGCTCTGGAATCCTGAGGGCTCCACTATGACACGTGCAAAGTTCCGTCTGAACTTTATATAAGACGGTGAGGCTCAGTCAGTCACTCAGTGTTGCCTGAGAGGGCAACACTGCAACAGCCGGCCGCCAGGCTGTCTTTTTTTTGCACATTTATTTGCCTCCAGGAGGCCACAAGAGGGAGACAAGGGACTGCAAAATGGAAAATAGGCATCCACCAACTTTACAGACAACTTCTCTTTGCTCCTACAACCTCCATCCTTGCACAGTTTGTTATTCTTCCAGGTAACATAGTAACAAATCCAAATTGCTGCTCTCTTTGTAGGCAAGCAAGGGTTTGTTGCAACTGCAATTCTTACTTCTTCTTGAAATGTAGGGACGACAGTACATTCCATCACATCCATCTAGTGTACACAGGTAGGTCCATTGTGGCGGGTAGGCGGCTGGCTGCTTTAATGGCTGTTTGCTGTTCCCCTACTCCACTCCACTCCACTATTTGACTGTGGTGCTGCATCAATCAGTGGCTGGCTCAGGTGCAGCTCTTTAACTTACCTAGGAGGGAGGGCGGAGAGAAGACAAGGAAGGTGAATGAGCTGTTCCAATGTGAAATGCCGGAAACACAGAAACACAGAAGACACACACACACACAACAAGAGGTGGCAATGTATTCATTAATTGCATTTAATAAATGAGCTCATTATCACACATGACTGTACAAATGCATTGTCCAACAGGTGTTGAAATAATGGGATTAAAAGGGGAGATCCCATCAGAAAGACAAAAACAATAGCAAACACAAATAGCACTTTTGGAATCTGATTTTAGTCAACACATAAGGGAAGGGTGCACCGGTCCTGGAAATACTGCAATACCAGGTCAATGCGTGGAGTGGACAGAGCAAGCTCTATTTCCATCTCCCTGTTCTAAAAATCCATTTAATATATGGTCCCCAGATAGGGGACGTATCAGATATTAAACTGATAAGAACAGATTTTTTTTTTTTTTTTTTTTTTTTTTTTTCTTTTTCTCTACTCAGATTTGAAATCTTAAAACGCAAAACATAGGTTGAAAGTCTTAGATTTCATCAAAACCATCATTGTAGTATGAATATATAATTTTCATGATCTTATCCATTTTTTAATTGTTATTATTACTTTTTTTCTCTTTTTTTAATATGTTTTGTTTTCTGTTTTTTTTAAATTATATTTTAACTTTTTTTTTTTTTTTTTTTTTACAGGTATAACAAAGAAGAAAACAATACAAGATTACACATCACAAGGTAAGTACATTCCACATTTCTGGTTTCCAAATCTCATTTGCTCTCACAGTACCTAGTAATAATTTATCTCTCCAGAAATATACATACAGATAGCTTAAACATAGTTTAAGACAGTTTTCAACAGATAGCTGATCTCTTTTAAATAATACAATATTTCTTGCTTTCCATAAAGCCATCTTAACACATGTAAATATTAACCATACGACTTTAAAATCCTCTTTACCAATGCCCAATCCATAAAAGATCATATTAAAATCAAAATGATCAATTTTGCTCAAATATTTAACTAAGATGCTAACTTTCCTCCAAATCTTTTGTGCAAATGAGCAATTCCAAAAAATATGCGTTGGCGTTTCACTTCCGCTACATCTTACTCTTGGGCATCTTTCATGTCTTACCAAACCTCTTCTATGCTGAAATTCTCTTGTAGGTAAGCAATCCTTCAACATACACCACAACAGGTCCTTATGTTCGTTAGACAAGTAAAACAGGTTAACATTGATCCAAATACCTTGTACAATTCTTACAGAGAAACCTGTTACAGAACTCATAATTTTCCTCTCATCTAAGATCTTTAACACTTTTCTATGATTAGTAATAATACTTAAGTCAGATTTTAACAACTCAAACTCCCTTAAAATTTTCTCTAAAATAATATAATGTTCTGGTGGTAAAAACTTATATGGTCTGTTTAAGTCAATTTCTAACCACTTGTATTTCCTTATATAAAACCCAAGATTATAAATAAGAAAAGTTTTTATCTTTGAACTGGGCCCCAATAAAGTGCTTGTACAATAGGCCAAATATTTAATATACAAAAAAGACCTAATATCGGGGAAGCCTTTCCCTCCTTTATTCTTAGGTTTATACAACTCCTCCCTTTTGACTCTTTCCATATTTGATTTCCATAGGAAATAAAAACAGATTTTAATAAGTTTTTTCATGATATTATTTGGGGGGATAAAAACAGCAGATATGTACAAAATCATGGGGAGTAAAACCTGTTTTATGATCAAAATTTTACCTTCAAGAGTCAAAGTTCGCAAATTCCAAAAGGAAATCTTTTTCCTTACCCTTTCCAGCAAGGATTCCCAATTTTTTATATTCCCACAAGATTCTGAAAAATAGATACCTAAAATCTTCATGTCATGCATTTTAAGCAACTTACAATCAGGTTCAAGGGTAAATTTCCCAATTGTTAAAACACCGGTTTTATCTAAATTCACTTTGAAACCTGATGCTCCACAGAACCAATCCACTGTTCTTAAAACCCTATTAAAACTTCTAAGATCACGCACCAAAACTGTCACGTCATCCATATATGCAATAACTTTAACTTGTTCATTTTTACAGCCCGGGATAAAAAAACCGTTAATTACTTTATCTTTCCTAAAGGCCTCTAAGAGGGGTTCAATTGCACATATAAATAAGATAGGTGACAGAGGGCAGCCCTGTTTCACCCCACATCGAATATGAACTTTATCAGATAAGGAACCATTAACTGAAATTTTACTAAAACCTCCATTGTATAAGATTTTAATACGATTAATAAAACCCTCTGAACATCCTAATTTGCTTAAAACTGTGAATAAGAAATCGTGTGAAACTCGATCATAAGCTTTTTCAAAATCAAAGGAGATCAAAGCTAAATCCTGATTGCGGTCCTTGCTGTCCCAAATAATATCCCGTAGCAAAACCAAAGAATCGACAATTTTTCTTTTTGGCACAGCGCATGTCTGGTCAACCCCAATTATTGATGCTATCACTTTTTTTAAACGATTCCCTAACAATTTTGCATACATTTTATAATCGGTGTTCAGTAGCGTAATTGGCCTCCAATTCTTGATTAATTTTTTATCACCTTTTTTAAAAATTAAAACAATAAGACCCTCCAACCAGGACTCCGGGATTATTAATGAAGATTCAATTTGAGAAAAAACTTTGAACACATCCTCACCTATTACATCCCAAATTTTTTTATAGAATTCTATTGGTAGACCATCCATACCAGGGGTTTTTAAATTCTGAAAACTATTAATCGTATCTAATATTTCATTTTTAGTAAATTCCTCCTCTAGAAACATCATCTCATCAGTGCTAAGCTTTTTATCTAACAACCCCATAAAATGTTCCTTTAAAGAGGCATCAAGCACCTTTTCGGAAAATAATTCCTCATAAAAATTTTTTGCTTTTAATAATTTTTCTTCACGGTTTGTTTCCCCTTCTAGACACTCAATAAAATCTTTTTTCCCGTTAATTTTTTTAAAAAAGAAATGAGAGCATTTCTCATCCTTTTCAAGGATTCTTACACGAGAGTTGAAAATAATCTCTTTCCCTTTTTCTTTTAATAAATTTTTTATCTGACTTTTTACATCCTCAATTTGATCATCCATTTCTATACCATTGTTTCTAAATAGGTAAAAACACTGGAGCCTAGAACTAAGATCAATGTATAGTTTCTTTTTTGCATAGGCTATCTTCTTCCCATATTTAACAAAGAAGGTTTTAAAACCCCTCTTCATGAAATCCCACCACTCCAATACATTATTAAACTCGCCCTCTTTTTGTTTTAGTTTATCATAAAACTTACAGAATTCTTCTTTAACCTTACTTCCTTCCAAGAGGGACACATTAAGTTTCCAGTGTGATGGCACCTTACCTTCTGAAACCTCATAATTTAGTGTACATTCAATTAACTTGTGATCTGAAAAACAACTGTCAAAGGATTTAAAAGAAGAACACATCAAATCACTAGATACAAAAATATAATCTAGTCTAGATGAGCATCCACGATTACTCCAAGTAAGCTCATACTCTTTCCTTTTTCCACCTAGTTCCCAGGTATCTTTAAGGTTACAGGCAGAAAGAATATTTTTCAAAACAGATACTGATCCTTCTTTTTTTTTACAGATTTGGCAGTTAAAATCACCACCAATGATGATGGGATCTGAACCAACAATAAACAACTGTAGTAACTCAAAAAGGTGAATTCTCAATTTTTTTTCTGTATTTGCATATATGCAAAAACACTTGATTTTTTTGCTATCTTTTAAAACCTCCACCATAAGTATGCGCCCTGGGTATATTTCTTCATGCCTAACAATTTCCCAATCTTTAGAACATAAAAAACCTATCCCGTCACTTTTGAATTCGTTTCCACCTGAAAAACAAGATTTACCTTTCCATATACCTTGTAGATACTTATAACATAATCTCTTTTCTAAATTACATTCCTGTAAGAAAACAAAGTCATAATTTTCATTATTAAAAAAATCATAAATGGCTGTACGTTTATATTGGTTATTAAACCCCTGAACATTCAGGGAGGCAGCCCTGATCATCTTTTAACCAAGATGCCAGGGCTTTCTCCCCCGCCCTCATCGATAAATGGTGGAGAAGTATCAATCTTCAGATCTTCAGCTCCAGATGAGTCAGAGGGAGAAATATCTCCAAGAAGATCATAAACCTTGCTTTTCTTCCCACTTTGGTCAGTCTCTTCATCACTCACTTTCTCTTCTTCTCTAGTATATCTTTTTAAACTTTTTGTTGCCACCTCCATCTCCTCCTGAGCACCAGACGAACCTGCTTGCCCAGGGGGTGAAAGGGGAGTCTCCAACACCACAGTTAATTCCTCTTTTTTCTTCTCCTTTTTCTCTTTTGATATTTTTTTCTCTTTTTCTACCACTGAAGCCTCCACACCTGAGGATTTTGTTTTCCCCTGGGAGCTCTTTTTATCCTTCTTTTTTTCCTCTTTTTTTTCCTTGCCCTTATTCTGTACCACAGAACCTATAGGAGCCTGCGCCTCTTCTGGAGGCACGAAGTCCTCATCTGACAAAATTTCCTCCACTCTTTTTTTAGGACAATCTGTTTCCTGATGAACGGAATCATGGCATTTCATGCAACGCTTACAGGCCATGTCAGCATGTCCATATTTGCGACATCTACGACAGTATTGGGGCATCCCCGTAAAAAAAAGATAACCCCTACTCCTGTTGATGAAAATAATAGGGGGTGGTCTCAGAACACCCCCCTCAGCAGTCGGATCTTTTTTAAAGACCACACTGTAGATCCTTTTCCCATTCCATGCACCGAAATTAGTAATCCCATGTTTCTTAAGGGTCACCTTCTCACAAAAGTTGTACAAAAAAGATGTGACTTCCATATCAGAAATAAATGGGTTGTACATTTGCACTGTCAGCAGTTTATATTGATATTGAAACAAAGGAAGGACCTTTACTCCCTCCAACATAGCATGTCCTCTATTTCGCTCATAGAGAGCATACGCTGCTTCACAAATCCCACAAGAGTTCAAAGTAACATCGTGAATTCCACGGGAGTTAAACGATTGAACACAAAAATAATCCCCATCCTTGATCTTCAGGATAGGACCAAACACATTGGAATAAAGAAACCCCAGTTCTTTTACCTGGCGGTATTGCGGCGAGATGACAAAACGAATCGTGTCCTTCAAAGGAGTATCATCCGCAAAGAAGTCCTGGAAATTATCCGATCTTCCTTCCATCGTTCCAAATGAAAAATATACTCACAGCCCAGAAATCCAAGCTCGATCGCCTCCTGATCCAAATCGATAATCCAGAATCCCACGTCCAAAGAATTTCTCCCTCCACGAAAAGAATCCGGATCCTCCTAAGGAAAAGGCACTACAGCTTTCAGCCACCCCTCAATAGCAGCAGTTCGGTCCGAAAACCGAAAAGGCCGAGCAGGTAGGTTTCCACTGTAGGAACCTTGCCTAATGGTTTCAAACCCACTACAGATCTGAGCCAAAAGGCCGAGAAGCGATAACCCGAGCGGCCCTTGCCTTGCCCGAGCCTGTCCCATACTGCTGTTCACCCCTTGCAGCGATTGATTCAGCCTACTCCTAGGCAATTCCATGGGGCCCTGCAGGCTCACACACATTTACAGCTACTAAGCGGGAGGGAGGTGAATAAAGGCCGGAGAGGAAGCCAGACAGGATTTGCTTCTTTTGCTTGCACCACAATGCAGTGCTGAAAGAGGAGGAATCTACATAAAAACGCCTTCCTGGCAACGCCCAAATGCCCTCCTGCCATGCAGATAAACACTGGCAGCGGCAGCAAGTGCATGCCCACAGCCACCCCTTGTTCCTTCACACCTTGTATCAGCTTTAATCCAGTCCTGTGCTGCCTGCTGAGCAGCACTGAACAACACTGCCTGGGCCCAGGCTTTTATCTCTGAGGCAGGCCCCATTATGATGTCAGAAAGCTGGCTCTGGAATCCTGAGGGCTCCACTATGACACGTGCAAAGTTCCGTCTGAACTTTATATAAGACGGTGAGGCTCAGTCAGTCACTCAGTGTTGCCTGAGAGGGCAACACTGCAACAGCCGGCCGCCAGGCTGTCTTTTTTTTGCACATTTATTTGCCTCCAGGAGGCCACAAGAGGGAGACAAGGGACTGCAAAATGGAAAATAGGCATCCACCAACTTTACAGACAACTTCTCTTTGCTCCTACAACCTCCATCCTTGCACAGTTTGTTATTCTTCCAGGTAACATAGTAACAAATCCAAATTGCTGCTCTCTTTGTAGGCAAGCAAGGGTTTGTTGCAACTGCAATTCTTACTTCTTCTTGAAATGTAGGGACGACAGTACATTCCATCACATCCATCTAGTGTACACAGGTAGGTCCATTGTGGCGGGTAGGCGGCTGGCTGCTTTAATGGCTGTTTGCTGTTCCCCTACTCCACTCCACTCCACTATTTGACTGTGGTGCTGCATCAATCAGTGGCTGGCTCAGGTGCAGCTCTTTAACTTACCTAGGAGGGAGGGCGGAGAGAAGACAAGGAAGGTGAATGAGCTGTTCCAATGTGAAATGCCGGAAACACAGAAACACAGAAGACACACACACACACAACAAGAGGTGGCAATGTATTCATTAATTGCATTTAATAAATGAGCTCATTATCACACATGACTGTACAAATGCATTGTCCAACAGGTGTTGAAATAATGGGATTAAAAGGGGAGATCCCATCAGAAAGACAAAAACAATAGCAAACACAAATAGCACTTTTGGAATCTGATTTTAGTCAACACATAAGGGAAGGGTGCACCGGTCCTGGAAATACTGCAATACCAGGTCAATGCGTGGAGTGGACAGAGCAAGCTCTATTTCCATCTCCCTGTTCTAAAAATCCATTTAATATATGGTCCCCAGATAGGGGACGTATCAGATATTAAACTGATAAGAACAGATTTTTTTTTTTGATTGAAAATTGCTTTATTGACAATCAATCGTCATCATACAAACATTACTGCGACGCAGCGCAAGCCATGAAGCAGCAAATAATAAATAACAGTCGTCAAACATAACATGACAGTATAATACACAGTACAGGCTAGCCTATGCTATACATTACACCATATGCTACACTAACATTCTTGCATTCACTAAAGCCAAACAACAAAGCATTACAGACAAGTGATGGGATAGGGGAGTGGGTAGGAGGGGATAGGGAAGGGGGAAATCACAGGCCCGAAGCTTTATTGAAAGACAACACACAAGAAGGGAGAGTGGGGGGAAGGGGGGTATCAGTCCTCTTCCTCATCGACGTCCGGGCTGTCCCAGGTGGAATAGTCTCTGAGCAGGCTGTGGATCAGCCTGCGGCAGTCCTGGACGGACACACTCTCTCTCCGCAAAATCAGACGGTTCCTGGCAAACCATATAGCGTCCTTAAAGCAGTTCATAAGGCGCCAGGCTTCCTGGATTGCTCCATCCGTGTTATTCCCAGGAAATAGTCCATAAAGTACCGAGCGGTACGACAGTCTGTTCCTGGGTACTGAGTCCTTGAGTTCATGTTCCAAGGCTTTCAACAGACCCTGTGCAAAGGGGCACTGCCAGAAAATGTGCAAAGATGTTTCCTCCGTGAAGGGGCACCTGGGGCAGTACCGGGTCTTGCACAGGTTGCGGGCATGCATGAATGACCTAAGAGGCAGTCCTCCCTGGATGGCCATCCATGAAATGTCCTTGTGCCCGTTGGTCAACCTGCCAGATGACACGTTAGTCCAAACAGTCTCCAACGTGTCGGCATGAAGCCCTGGAACAGACTCCAGTGAGTCCTTTGCTCTGATGTGCTTGTGGATCGTCTTAGGTTTCCACAAGTCGGGCTTAAGACCCTCCAGTTGATGCTCCCTCACGAACCGGACGACATCTCCGTAGAACCAGGGAGCGTGCCAGTTGTAAGGGAAGGAGCTGTCCCACTTGTCCCAGCCAAAACCTCGCCAGAGGGGAAGGAGGAAGTAGCGGGACATGGCCTTGCCCGCAGAGCCGTTTGCTGTCCTCAGAGTCCTACGAACACAGTCACATACAAAAGCGATCCGCAGCAGAGTGGGAATGTCGGGTATACCCTTCCCACCTTTGCGGGGCTCCTTGTACATAACAGTCCGCTTTACTCTGTCCATTTTCGAGCCCCAGATGAAGCGAAACACAGTCCTGGTAATGGCCCTCGAGACGGTGGCAAGAGGGGGCCATGCCTGTGCAGTGTATTGTAGCACAGGCAAGACTTCGTTACGCAGGACCATTGCTTTGCCCTCAATAGTGAGTTGTCTGAGGCTCCACAGTCCGATCCTTTGGTTGACTTTGGCCAAGCGTTCTTCCCACGACTTTAGGGCTGCACCTTCCTTACCGAACCAGACTCCCAGAATTTTGATGAAGTCCGGCTTGATAGTAAACGGGAAGGAGGCAGGAGAAGGCAGGTACCACTTTCCGAAGAGCATGGCTTCCGACTTCCCGCAGTTGACTTTTGCCCCTGAAGCGCGTCCGAACTCCTCACAGGTCTGGACGAGTGCAGTCACCGAACTCTGGTCAGCGCAGAAGACGGTCACGTCGTCCATGTACAGCGAGCATTTGACCTCGAAGTGTCCTGGACCTGGTGCGGTGATCCCTCTGATCTCTCCATTCTGCCGGATAGCCTCTGCGAAGAGCTCTATAACACAAACAAAAAGGAGAGGTGAAAGAGGACAGCCTTGTCTAACCCCCGACGATACAGGAAAGGGGTCAGTCTTCCAGCCGTTCACCAGCACCGAGCTGTAAATGTCGCAATACATCAGGTTAACATACAAACAGAACAACCTGCCCAGCCGTAGCCTACGCAGAGCCTTACCCATGAATTCGTGAGAGACCCGGTCAAAAGCCTTCTCCTGATCCAGACTGACCAGGGCCGCGTGTGTACGGCGGCTTTGCATGTAATGCACCGTGTCCCTCACCAGGGCAAGACTGTCGGCCACCCTACGGCCAGGAATGCCGCAGGTTTGGTCCGATCCGATGATCTGTCCGATGACAACCTTCAGTCTGTTGGCCAATACTTTGGCGAGGATCTTGTAGTCCACGTTCAGGAGAGAGATGGGACGCCAGTTTTTCAGGTCACATCTCTCCCCCTTCCGCTTATACAAGATCGTGATCATGCCTTCTCTCAAGGACGGTGGCATTCTACCCTCCACCACCATCTCCTCATAGAGCTCCAGCAGGTCCGGACTGATCAAGTCCCCCAGCGCTACATAGAGCTCTGCTGGGAGACCATCACTGCCCGGGGTCCTGCCGGGTCTGAAGGATTTAGCGGCAGAGAGCAGTTCCTCCACCGTCAGGGGTACATCCATAGCCTCCGTACCTGCAGGATCAAGATGATTAGTGATACCTGACAGGAATTTATCGGCGGCTTCGGGGTCAGTGGTTTTCCGGGAGTAGAGGCTTCGGTAGTAGTCTGTGACGACTCCCATCACCTCCTTCTTCCCAGAATGCATGTTTCCGGTCTCATCTCGAAGTTCCCTCAGGGGCGTGTGGCCGGCATGGAGTTTCCTGAAAAAGAACGAGTTACATTTCTCACCCTTCTCCAGGTTCTCCACCTTGGAACGAAAGACAATTCGCTTGGATTCCTCCTCAAAGTGCCTTTTCAGGCCCTTTTTGGCTTCCTCCAGCTCCTTCCTGACGTCCCAGCCGCATTGAAGGAGGTCTTGCAGGGATCGCAGCTGACGCTGCATCTCTCTGAAGTCTCTCTTCCTCTCACACGCCTGTTGACGACTTTTTGCCTGAAAGAAACAACGAAATTCAACTTTAACATATTCCCACCAGTCACAGGTTTTGTCAAAGAAAACTTTATCATTCCTCCAAACAATATAGGCGTCTCTAAGTTCCGCCAGTACCTCCTCTCTTTCCAGCAGGGCACAATTCAGCTTCCAGGAGCCAGGGCCGGGAGGAAAACCGTGGCCGATGGCACCCTGGAAGAGAATGGCCCTGTGGTCAGAGAAGAAGCAGGGGACCATGGAGTGCCCATGCTGCTTGACTGCCCGGGAGGTGAACACAAAGTCAATCCGAGAACGAAGTGAGCCATCGGGTCGGCTCCATGAATAGTTCACAGAGCCAATCCCCATGGAGCCCACAACGTCCTGCAAGGATGCTTCGGCTACCATCTCGATAAGCAGTTTGGAACTGACATCCAGTTTGATTGAAGTGCCGGAACTTCGTCCATCCTCTTCGATGGGGCAGTTGAAGTCCCCGGCCATCACCACTGCCCTAGTGGTGGCGAGCTGGGTCCGCAGGGTCTGGAATAGTTCCAGGCGCTCAGCCTTCATAGGGGGAGCGTACACGTTGATGAGCCTAATCGGCTCTCCTGCCCAGGAACCGTCTACGACCAACAAGCGGCCGCAGGCGAGCTCCTGGACAGAGTCAACAGTAAATACGCTTCCCCTAATCAGGATGGCAACCCCTGCAGACTTACAGTCGCCCCCACCAGACCAGTAGGACGGGCCATGGGTCCACTGCCTGGCCAGATGATGGTATGACCTGGAAGAGGGGAGAGTACATTCCTGCAGCATAAATACATCACTCGACTGCTTGGAAAGAAAAGTTAGCACCATCTGACATCTAGTCCTATCTCTAACACTCCTCACATTGAGGCTAAAGATGTTAAGTTTAGCAGCCATGGGGGAGAATAAAGAAGGTTAGTGCAAACGATACACCTTAGTTACCAGTCCGGTCGGGCGGATCCTCCTCTCCTGGCGGGTCCGAAAGATCCAGCAGGCCCTCTGACAAAAATTGTTCCAGGATTGTAGCCACCTGGATGTCTGTTGTGAAGTCGATGACCTCAGGTTCAGACACGAGTTCCTCCACCATCTGCTCCATTTCCTCCTGCTGCGCAAGGGAATCTTCGCAGATTTCCACGACTTGTCGCTTTGAGGACTCAGCAGCTGGGCTGTCCCTCACCTTTCTCTTCCTCTGGATGGCACCTGAGGAGACAAGAGGGGGAAAATCCTCCAGGGAGAGGACTCCAGCAGCTGGAGGGGAAGATGTTAGTGCTGCTGGAGCTGGGGAGAAGGGAGGCTGGGTTGGGAGAGGTGCAGGTGACAGGACCACTGAGATGGGTGGGTAGGAGAAGGTGAGAGCCTCAGTGGGGGTGACAGGGGTTGGGGACGGGGGGGTGGGGAGGGCCGGGCGAGGGAGGGTGGGAAGGGTAGGGCGAGGGAGGGCCGGGAGACGGGGGGGAGGGACTGTCGTCTTCTTACCATCCTTCTTATTCCCGGTCTTCTGCGCCGCTGGAGCTCTGGCTGGGGCGGGGTTCCCTCTGGCCGGAGCTTTCGCCGCTACAGTTGCCCAGGATCGATCCCTCTTCGGGCAGTCCTTGTAGGAGTGGGCTGCTTGTCCGCAGAGGTTGCACATTGTCCGTTTCGGGCAGTCTTTGGTCTCGTGTCCTGTTACCCGGCAGTTCTTGCAGGCGTCCTCCTTGCAGTCCTTCACCGAATGACCCTTCTTGCTGCATCTCCTGCAGATCTGCGGCATGTCCGGGTAGTAGATGAGGCCGTAGGAGTTGCCCAGCGAGAATGACTGGGGCAGGTGTTGGAGGCCGTCTTCCGCGCTGGAATCCTTGTTCAGTCGGACGATTACCGACCACTTGCCAGTCCAGAAGCCGAGTCCGTTCAGGATGTGAGTGGGTTCCCTCACCACTGTGCAGAACCGCTTCAGGAGCGTGGTGATGTCTTTGCCGGGGGTGTGTGGGTTCCGCATTGAGACCGTCACCCGCCTTTCCTCTCTTTGGACAGGGCAGTTGCCCACAAAGCGAGAGAAAGGGGATTCAGGCCTCGCCGCTTTCACCATCTCCCAGTACCTTCTGCAGATGTTGATCGAAGCGAAGGTCACGAAGAACATCCCGGTCATGAAGGCCTGGATGCTGATGGTCTCCGGCTTAGCGAAGCCCTGGTCCAGGAGCATCTTCTGGCAGAACACTTCTTCCGTCATGTCCGGCACTCTCCCGTCCACCTCCTTCAGCTTCAGGGCCACCGTCTGCTTCATCCAGGGCTCCAGGGTTGGAGCAGCCTGGTTCGGCTTCCTGGTGGCCTGTTGGCTTGAGGAGGCTTCAGGAGGAGATGTCCTGGCCTGGGCCGGCTCACCTGGTCCATCAGCCTTCTTCTTCTGGGTGGCAGGGTTGCTGGTTGAGGCCATGGCTTCTTCCAGCTGTTCCTGTCGCTTGGGGAGGATCTTCGATAGCTCTTTCCCGAAGGGGGCGGAGCTATGCAAATCTTCTCCTTGCTGGCCGAGGTTCTTCCACGAAATTTCTTCCGCAGCGGTTCCTCGTCGAGCTTCTTCTGCGGCCGAGCTTCTTCAAAGATCCCCTTCAGCAGCGGCTCTTCTCCGAAGGTCTCTGTCGCAGTTCTCCTTCTTCTTCCCGGCAGCGATCTCCCGGAGCTTCTTCCCCGATGGCGGCTTCTCCCTTCTGGATCTTCGTCTTCGGTGGTTCTTCTCCGCAGTTCGTCGCCGGCTTCGTCTGGAACGCTCTTGGATCGCTAAGCTAGTGTTTATAGCCCCCAGTGGTTCTCCGAGCTATCTATCCTTACAAGGACCGATAAGAACAGATACTACACTTGATCTTAGCCAAAAGGCCGAGAAGCGATAACCCGAGCGGCCCTTGCCTTGCCCGAGCCTGTCCCATACTGCTGTTCACCCCTTGCAGCGATTCAGCCTACTCCTAGGCAATTCCATGGGGCCCTGCAGGCTCACACACATTTACAGCTACTAAGCGGGAGGGAGGTGAATAAAGGCCGGAGAGGAAGCCAGACAGGATTTGCTTCTTTTGCTTGCACCACAATGCAGTGCTGAAAGAGGAGGAATCTACATAAAAACGCCTTCCTGGCAACGCCCAAATGCCCTCCTGCCATGCAGATAAACACTGGCAGCGGCAGCAAGTGCATGCCCACAGCCACCCCTTGTTCCTTCACACCTTGTATCAGCTTTAATCCAGTCCTGTGCTGCCTGCTGAGCAGCACTGAACAACACTGCCTGGGCCCAGGCTTTTATCTCTGAGGCAGGCCCCATTATGATGTCAGAAAGCTGGCTCTGGAATCCTGAGGGCTCCACTATGACACGTGCAAAGTTCCGTCTGAACTTTATATAAGACGGTGAGGCTCAGTCAGTCACTCAGTGTTGCCTGAGAGGGCAACACTGCAACAGCCGGCCGCCAGGCTGTCTTTTTTTTGCACATTTATTTGCCTCCAGGAGGCCACAAGAGGGAGACAAGGGACTGCAAAATGGAAAATAGGCATCCACCAACTTTACAGACAACTTCTCTTTGCTCCTACAACCTCCATCCTTGCACAGTTTGTTATTCTTCCAGGTAACATAGTAACAAATCCAAATTGCTGCTCTCTTTGTAGGCAAGCAAGGGTTTGTTGCAACTGCAATTCTTACTTCTTCTTGAAATGTAGGGACGACAGTACATTCCATCACATCCATCTAGTGTACACAGGTAGGTCCATTGTGGCGGGTAGGCGGCTGGCTGCTTTAATGGCTGTTTGCTGTTCCCCTACTCCACTCCACTCCACTATTTGACTGTGGTGCTGCATCAATCAGTGGCTGGCTCAGGTGCAGCTCTTTAACTTACCTAGGAGGGAGGGCGGAGAGAAGACAAGGAAGGTGAATGAGCTGTTCCAATGTGAAATGCCGGAAACACAGAAACACAGAAGACACACACACACACAACAAGAGGTGGCAATGTATTCATTAATTGCATTTAATAAATGAGCTCATTATCACACATGACTGTACAAATGCATTGTCCAACAGGTGTTGAAATAATGGGATTAAAAGGGGAGATCCCATCAGAAAGACAAAAACAATAGCAAACACAAATAGCACTTTTGGAATCTGATTTTAGTCAACACATAAGGGAAGGGTGCACCGGTCCTGGAAATACTGCAATACCAGGTCAATGCGTGGAGTGGACAGAGCAAGCTCTATTTCCATCTCCCTGTTCTAAAAATCCATTTAATATATGGTCCCCAGATAGGGGACGTATCAGATATTAAACTGATAAGAACAGATTTTTTTTTTTTTTTTTTTTTTTTTTTTTTCTTCTTTTTTTTTTTTTTTTTACTCAGATCACAAGTCTCAAAACTTAAAATCACCATCTTTTTCTCTTCACAGATCTCAAGACTCACATCATCATCGTAAAAGGTAAGTATATTTATACATTATTTCCCCCTAAATATCTATTCTACACTCCCATTACAGAATTCCATTTCTTTTGCTTCCATTTTTCTTCTGCTTTCTCTATTCCTAGTTCTTTCTTTTCTTTCCAAAAATAGATAAATAAATAATTTAGGCTTAGACGTATGCAATCATCAACAGTTAAAGCATCCCTTTTAAATAGTAAAATATTCCTGGACCTCCATAGCGCCATTTTAACTGATGCTAAGATCAGCCAAACTATTTGAAACTCATTTTCCCCGATTCCAATTCCATAAAATATCAAGTTAAAATTAAAATAGTTAACTTTACTCACCATGCTCACCAACTTACTTATCTTTTTCCACACTTTTTGTGCAAAATCACAATTCCAGAAAACATGCATTGTGGTTTCATCATCAATACAACCACTTCTAGGACATTGGCTATTCCGATTCAGTCGTCTTTTATATTGGAAATCCTTTGTTGGTAAACAATCCTTTATCATACACCATAATAGATCTTTGTGATCATTAGACAAACAAAGATGGTTAACACATTTCCAAATGTTTTTAACTACCTGGGGAGTAAACCGTTCAATCGGGCTGCAAATGGTTCTACCCTCTAAGACTTTTAATATTTTTTTATGATTAATAAGAACCTCTTTTCCTTCTTCTGCCAGATTGAACTCTCTTATAATTTTCTCTAAGATTAAATAGTACTCTGGAGGCAACCACCTATATGGTCTCTTTAGATCTATATTGATCCATTTATACTTCCTTATGAAAAAACCAAAATTATATATTACAAAGGCTCTCAACTTTGATTCAGGTCCACATAGGATACTAATACACTGTGATAAATACTTACAAAATAAAAACTGTCTAAGATCAGGGAAACCCTTACCACCATTTCCTTTCGATTTATATAACTCTACTCTCCTTACTCTCTCCATTTTTGAACCCCAAAAGAAATTAAAACATACCTTAATAATTCTTTTCATCATAATGTTTGAGGGCATAAAAACAGCAGATACATATAAAATCAGAGGCAATAGAACTTGTTTAATCACTAAGATTTTCCCTTCCATTGATAGGCACCTTAGTTTCCAAAAATCCACCTTCTTTTTAACCCTTTCCAAGAGAGATTCCCAATTTTTTATACTTCCACAGTTTTGTGAGAAATGAATACCTAGAATTTTCATATCTACTACACTTAATAATTTACATTCCCTTTCCAACTTAAGATTCCCTATCAATAAAACCCCTGATTTTTCCCAGTTTATTTTAAAACCAGATGCACCATTAAACCATTCAACTACTCGTAATACCCTATTAAACCCTCTCAAACTTCTAACTAAAACCGTAATGTCATCCATATATGCCACAATTTTAACTCGCTCATTTTTATTCCCTGGTATAAAAACACCATCAATAACTTTATCCCTTCTTATTGCACATAAAAGTGGTTCCACGGCACAAATAAAGAGTATTGGCGACAAAGGACACCCTTGCTTCACTCCACAATTCATTTTAACCTTTTCCGATAAAAAGCCATTCACTGAAATTTTACTGAAACAACTAGAATATAAACTCTTAATACACTTAATAAACATATCAGGACAACCAAGCTTTTTTAAAACCTGAAATAAAAACAAATGGGAAATTCTATCATATGCTTTTTCGAAATCTAATGAGATCAATGCCAAATCCTGATCACGATCTTTAAAATCCCATAATACATCTCTAATCAAGAGTAATGAATCTGTAATTTTTCTCCCTGGCACAGCACATGTCTGATCCTCCTCAATTACCGATGAAATTACTTTTTTCAAACGATTAGCAAATAATTTTGCATAAATTTTATAATCCATGTTTAGTAACGTTATAGGCCTCCAATTCTTTATCATTTCTTTATCCCCTTTCTTAAAAAGTAAAACAATTAACCCTTCAGACCATGATATTGGCATTTTAAAAGAGGATAGCACCCTAAAAATGATATCACAAAAATCCACACCCACCAACTTCCAAAAGACCCTATAGAACTCTATCGGTAAACCATCCAAACCAGGTGTTTTCCCATTTGAAAAGCTATTAACAGTATTATAAATTTCATTTTCAGTAAAATCTTCAGATAAAAGACCTATTTCTTCTTTATTAAAATTTTTATCTAGTTGATTGATAAAGTGGTCCCTTAAAGAACCATCACTCTTTTTTTCAGAAAATAAGTTATCATAAAACTCATGTGCCTTTTTCAATTTACCTTCCAAAACCACCTCTCCCTCCAACTTGTCAATATAATCTCTCTTATTGATGATTTTTTTAAAGAAGAACTTTGAGCATTTTTCATCACATTCCAAAATTTTTACTCTCGAATTAAATATGATTTCCCTTCCTTTTTCATACAAACTTCTATTAATTTGGCTTTTAATGCCTTCAATCTCATCATCCATCATTACACCACTCTTTTTCAAGACATAAAAACACTGGAGTTTCGTATTTAGAGATTCATATAATTCCACTCTCTCTCTCGCCTTTCTTTTACTAATACGAATGAAAAATGTTTTGATCTGAGATTTTGCGAACTCCCACCATTCAAAAACATCCTTAAAACTGCTTTTCCTACACTGCAACTTTTTATAGAATGAACCAAATTCCGATTTTACGTTCTCATCTTCTAATAGTTTTGTATTCAATTTCCAATGTGAAGATTTTTTGCTTTCCATTCTCTCACATTCTAACGTACATTTGATCAATCTATGATCGGAAAAACAGTTAAAATCAGTTTTAAAAGATAACCCTTTAAAATGCTCTGATACAAAAAAATAGTCTATTCTAGACCTAGAGTTTTTCCTACTCCATGTAAATTCATCTTCTTTCTTTTTGCCACATATTTCCCACATATCTTTTAAATTACTTGATGAGAGAATTCCTTTTAGGCATGATACTGAACCATCTTTCTTATTTTCCAGATGGCAGTTAAAGTCTCCTCCAATTATAATAGGGTCCGAACCTGTAAGGAACAACTGCAGAATTTCAAAGAGCTGGATTCTCTTACTCTTCTCTGTGTATCCATACACACAGAAACATTTGATTTTTTTATTAGTCTTCTTCACTTCTATCATCATTATCCTCCCCGGATAAATCTCTTGAATTTTCTCCACTTTCCACTCCTTACTACATAAAAAACCTACTCCATCGCTCTTTTGCTCATTACCTCCTGAAAAAAAGGCTTTTCCTTTCCAATATTTTTTATAGAACTCATAACACATACTTTTCTCTATATTACATTCTTGTAAAAAAATGAAATCATAAGCTTCATTATTAAAAAAGTCATATAAAGCAACTCTCTTTTTTGAATTTTTTAACCCCTGAACATTCAGGGAAGCTATACTGATCATCTTTTAATGACAATTCCAGGGCTATCTCCCCCGCCCTCATCAGTGGTAGAAGGATACTCGTTTATCCTCAAAGCCTCCGAACTAACAGAGCTTAAGGGTGACACGACTTCCAAAATTTCTATCACTCTTCTTTTTTCACCACTAATATTTCCACGTTTCGCCTCTGCTTCATCATCTAAACATCTTTTCAAATTACCTAATGTCGTTTCCATTACCTCTTCAGTAAGGCCCTCCTCTTCCACAGGACTATCTGAAGGGGTTTCCCTCACTACAGTGATACCTTCTGTTTGTCCAGATCCCCCAGCTTCAGATCCCTGGGTTACCACTACTTCAGGTATTTTTTCCACTTTTTCTTTTACTTTTTTCTTTTCCTCTTTTTCCTTCCTAATTTCTTTTTTTTCTTGCCTCTTTTCTTTTCCCTCTCGTCTCTTCTCCTTTCTCTCCTTCTCCTTCCTCTCTTTCTCCGTAGACTCTCTTTCCTCCTCCTGAACCTCCTCCTGAACCTCCTCCTGAACCTCCTCCATTACCTCTTCAACTTGCTGTGGTTCAGGTATTTCTTCCATACGTTTTGGACAATCTGCCTCTTGATGAATACTCATCGGGCAGTCCATACAGCGTTTACAGTTATCATCACTGTGGCCGTATTTCTTGCAACTTCTGCAATAGGGAGGCATCCCTGAAAAAAATAAATATCCTCTACTACGATTTATAAACACCACAGGCGGGGGCCTACAGACTCCTCCTTCTTCCTGTGGATCTTTTTTAAACGTAGCATAATATACTCGCTTTCCATTCCACACTCCGAAATCCGTCATCCCATGTTGCTTTAGGGAGAGTTTTTCACAAAAATTCCAGAGGTATGATTCCACCTCTTGGTCCGTTATAAATGGACTATACATTTGTATGGTTAACAATTTTGCCTGAAATTGAAACAATGGGGCAATTTTTATCCCCTTAAAAACATCTCGCCCCTTATTAGCTTCATAAAGGGTGTATGCCTTTTCGCATAATGCATTTGTTTCCAAAGTCACATCATAAATTCCCCTAGAGAAGAAGGTTTGTATACAAAAGAAGTTCTTCTTCTCCAATTCCATAACCGGTATTAGTATTTTGTCATAAAGGTACCTTAGATTTTTTTCTTGTCGGACTTCTGGGGACACGAAGAACCGAATAGTATCCTTTAAGCCATACTTATCATCAAAGAAGTCAGGCCGATTATCCTGAAATCCTCGCCATTCTCCTGGTGTTCTCCTTCCATAAGCCATATTCCAACGAATTTCTTCTTCCTCCACAGCACGAAAAAAAGCCCTTGAAAAGAGCTCGATCGCCTCCTGATTCCAATGGAAAACACGAAATCCACACGTCCAGCGAAAGAATCCCTCCACGAATAGGTTCCAGATCCTCCAAAGAAAAAGGCACACCAGCTTTCAGCCACCCCTCAATAGCAGCAGTTCGGTCCGAAAACCGAAAAGGCCGAGCAGGTAGGTTTCCACCAGTGCACCTTGCCCTCTGACTTCAACCCACTACAGATCGAAGCCAAAAGGCCGAGAAGCGATAACCCGAGCGGCCCTTGCCTTGCCCGAGCCTGTCCCATACTGCTGTTCACCCCTTGCAGCGATTGATTCAGCCTACTCCTAGGCAATTCCATGGGGCCCTGCAGGCTCACACACATTTACAGCTACTAAGCGGGAGGGAGGTGAATAAAGGCCGGAGAGGAAGCCAGACAGGATTTGCTTCTTTTGCTTGCACCACAATGCAGTGCTGAAAGAGGAGGAATCTACATAAAAACGCCTTCCTGGCAACGCCCAAATGCCCTCCTGCCATGCAGATAAACACTGGCAGCGGCAGCAAGTGCATGCCCACAGCCACCCCTTGTTCCTTCACACCTTGTATCAGCTTTAATCCAGTCCTGTGCTGCCTGCTGAGCAGCACTGAACAACACTGCCTGGGCCCAGGCTTTTATCTCTGAGGCAGGCCCCATTATGATGTCAGAAAGCTGGCTCTGGAATCCTGAGGGCTCCACTATGACACGTGCAAAGTTCCGTCTGAACTTTATATAAGACGGTGAGGCTCAGTCAGTCACTCAGTGTTGCCTGAGAGGGCAACACTGCAACAGCCGGCCGCCAGGCTGTCTTTTTTTTGCACATTTATTTGCCTCCAGGAGGCCACAAGAGGGAGACAAGGGACTGCAAAATGGAAAATAGGCATCCACCAACTTTACAGACAACTTCTCTTTGCTCCTACAACCTCCATCCTTGCACAGTTTGTTATTCTTCCAGGTAACATAGTAACAAATCCAAATTGCTGCTCTCTTTGTAGGCAAGCAAGGGTTTGTTGCAACTGCAATTCTTACTTCTTCTTGAAATGTAGGGACGACAGTACATTCCATCACATCCATCTAGTGTACACAGGTAGGTCCATTGTGGCGGGTAGGCGGCTGGCTGCTTTAATGGCTGTTTGCTGTTCCCCTACTCCACTCCACTCCACTATTTGACTGTGGTGCTGCATCAATCAGTGGCTGGCTCAGGTGCAGCTCTTTAACTTACCTAGGAGGGAGGGCGGAGAGAAGACAAGGAAGGTGAATGAGCTGTTCCAATGTGAAATGCCGGAAACACAGAAACACAGAAGACACACACACACACAACAAGAGGTGGCAATGTATTCATTAATTGCATTTAATAAATGAGCTCATTATCACACATGACTGTACAAATGCATTGTCCAACAGGTGTTGAAATAATGGGATTAAAAGGGGAGATCCCATCAGAAAGACAAAAACAATAGCAAACACAAATAGCACTTTTGGAATCTGATTTTAGTCAACACATAAGGGAAGGGTGCACCGGTCCTGGAAATACTGCAATACCAGGTCAATGCGTGGAGTGGACAGAGCAAGCTCTATTTCCATCTCCCTGTTCTAAAAATCCATTTAATATATGGTCCCCAGATAGGGGACGTATCAGATATTAAACTGATAAGAACAGATTTTTTTTTTTTTTTTTTTTTTTTACTCATCAGTTTATATACTATCCGCATCTTATTTCACATAAAAGCTACTTCATACTGCGGTTAGACCTTACATCATATGAGTCATATCAGAAAATTTATTTCTTTACTTGCGTTAACAATACAGGTTCCATTTTTTAACATTCCACATACCTTCAGCCTTAACCTCACCCCACCTTTTCTTGTCATAGAGGTACACAGTATGCAGCCTGGATAAAAACAGTTTAACAGCATCGTTTGGAGTTAAAACAGTCTTCCTAAAAATAATAAGATTTCTTGCATCCCAGACAGTTTCTTTAAAAATAGCAAAGACAATCCAATAAATACGTACATTTTCAAGTTTTGTAAAATCACATCCAATCAAAATATTCTCATAGCTAAAAGCATTAGATTTCAATAAGAACATTAAGAGCCGGTTTAAAAGGGATAAAACCTGCTTTGTAAAATTACAATTCCAATATACATGTTTTACATCTTCAATACCTCCACAGCCACTCCTGGGACAGACCTCTGATACTCCCACACCTCTTCTCTCGAGGAGAGACCTTGTTGGAAGACAGTTATGTAAAGTCAACCAAACCACATCATGTTGTCTATTTGATACTCCAGGTGTCTTAAAGAGCTTCCAAACTCTAGCAGATTGTGTGTTATTTAAAAAAGGAACCTCACATAAAACCTCGTTATTCCTAACTATGTCAATAATTTTCTTTTTCTCAATGTCACCTGCAGTACCCAGATTAAAACGCACATAAAAGGATTTTAAGATGACATAAAATACAGGCAGTTTCCAGGATATCGGCCGTTTTAAATCTCTTACGCACCATTTCCATTTCACCATCAACCATCCAGCCAGGTAACGTATCATATCTGCCGCTCTGTTTTCCCCTTTCACAGTTTTAAAAATCAACAATAAATAGTGCAGATTTAAAAACACAACAATGTTAGGAAAATCATACCCTCCCAAAATCGTTTTCCTCATGACCACCTCCCGTCTTAGTTTCTCCATTTTGGAGTTCCAGAAAAACACGAATAATTTTCTGGTAATTCTTCTTACCCATAACTTATTGGGAGGGAAAATTACAGCAACATACAACAGCAGAGGAAGGATTACCGACTTTATAACCAATACTTTCCCTTTCAGGGACAGGCTTCTCAGTTTCCAGAAGGCAAGCTTCTGGTCTACGTTAGCCTCTAATAGAGAGAAGCTGTGTTTACCCTTGAGATCCCTCTCAAAGGTAACTCCCAAGACTTCAATGTTATCTGTCTGTATCACTCTGTCCACCTTCACTTGTACCTGCTTGCCAAAGTTACACAACTGACATTTGTCCCAATTAACTTTCATCCCTGATATTGCACAAAAGATTCTAAGGTGTAAGTTGGCTCGATTAAGATCGGCCACCGAGGTACATACAAATACTGCGTCATCCATGTATCCTAGTGACTTGACCTGATGCCCATCGCCTCCAGGAATAAAACAACCAGATATTTTTTTATCATTTTGTAAACTAACAAACAAAGGCTCCATAACACACACAAATAAAATTGGTGAGAGCGGGCACCCTTGCCTCACACCGGATTTAACCTTTATGGAGGGACTCACGTTCCCATTAATTAATACCTGGCTCTCTACCCCATTATACAGCCCTTGGATCATCATCATTAGTTTAGCAGGTATTCCCATCCTCTTCAATACTGCGAACATAAAACGATGGGAAACTTTGTCAAAAGCCTTTTCCAGGTCAATTGACTCCAATATTAAAGATATATCCACCTCATTTGCATAAAATATCAGATCACGTAATAACAACAAATTGTCCGATATCCTACGCCCAGGGACAGCGCAAGTTTGGTGCATACCAACCATATATTTTACCACCTGACTCATCCTTCCTGCAATGATCTTTGCTAATAACTTATAGTCAGTATTCAGGAGGGTGATAGGACGCCAGTTCTTCATTTCCCTCCTATCTCCCTTCTTATGAATCAAAGTCACCACTCCCTGCCTCATTGAGGTTGAAAGCCCCCCACTATCAAATGCATATCTCAGAACTTTCACCACCTGTTCCTTAATAAAAGACCAGCATTCTTGATAAAATTCAACCGGGAGCCCATCACGCCCTGGGGTCTTATTTTTAGCCATGGCGTCCATACTTTTTTTAATTTCTGACTCACTAATATCACTAGTCATATTTTCTTTATCTTCAAGCAAGATATTATTCTCCACGTTTTTACAGTAGTCATAAATCTCTTTATCACATGCCGCCTCATCCACTCCAAACAATGATTGATAAAACCTACAAACCTCAGTAGTCATTTCCTTGCCACAAACTTCTCCTGTAGGTGTTAAAACTGAAGAAATAATCCCTTTTGCATTAAAAGTTTTTTTAAAGAAATACCTCGAACACTGTTCGTTTTCCTCCAAATGCCTGATCTTTGATTGGAACACAATCTGCCTCCCTCGATCCATCAAACCTTTCTTTATCTCATCCTTTATGATTTTTAAATCCTCCTCCACATCGCAACCTGCACTTTTAAACTTCTGGAGAGTCTCCAACTTCCTCGTCAAACGGGCTTCCTCTTCCCTCCTCTCTTTTGCCTTCCTGATACCTATTCTTTGAAGGAGGGAAACCATCTGTTCTTTTGCCCAATCCCACCAACCCAACAAATCTACATAATCAGATTGTTTCTCAACACAAAATTTGAATACCTTTTTTAATTCCTGCAATACGCCAACCTCCTGCAGCAAACTTGTATTTAGTTTCCACAACCCCCTTCCAAACCTGAGAGACTCATTAAAACAAAATTCAACAGAAACCATTTTATGGTCTGAAAAACTATTTCTCTGATGTCTGCAGTTCCTAGTTTTTATACCTTCAGAGGCAAAAATAAAATCAATTCTGGATTTGGCCCTTCCACTTTCCGCCAGGTAAGTATATTTATCCTCACCATCAATTGATACTCCAGCATCGTGATATCTCAAATCTAAAATAAGCTGATTTAAAATTTTAGAAGAAAAGTCCAATTTTACCTCCGCCACACTTTCTCTATCCCCTACTACTCTGATACAATTAAAATCCCCTGCAACAATTGTAAAAGCACGACCAGGCATATATAATTTAAGTGTCTCAAAAAAGGAAATTCTAGCCTGCTTCTCAGCAGGAGCATAAATACTAAAAACCCTAATTTTATGACCTAAAAAAACACAGTCTAAAATTATAAAACGACCTGGTACAATAATTCTAAAATCACTCACTGTAATATTATTATTCTTAAGGAGAATACCCACTCCTTCATTCCGATTCTCACCACCGACCGACCAAAAGGATTTCCCACAATTCCATTCAGCTTCAGCTGGAGCGATCTGAATAGCACACTCCTGTATGCAAATGATGTCAGCTTTAACATTTTTTAATTGGTCAAGGATTGCTGCCCTTCTAAATTCAGATCCTATACTCCTAACATTAAGGGAAGCTACTATCAATGCCATTATAAGGATAAAAGCAAGTTTTATACAATACTTAGCCATTATAATTTTAATCAAAACTACTTTTTAAACTGACTAGTCTTTTTTAACTTCTCAACCTCTTCTTTTTCCAAATATTCAATAACAGGCGAACCTGGAGATTCAAAACCCCCACCGTCCCCTGAATAGGAAGGCATTGCCTCTACAGATAAGCATGCATACCTATTGGCATGATCAAACCTTGGTTTTTTCAATACTGCCCTCACAGGCCTTTCATCCTCACCAGAGGCTCTCCTAGTACTTCTTTGTCCAGGCGTTAACAAGTCATCTGAGTCAACCTCATCCAGATCAGGGAGACTAACGGGGCTTACCACACCCAAATCACTTTCAGCTGCCACCTGAGAAAACTCATCCATCATTACCTCCAAATCACCAATTGCACATTGTGCCTCCTGCGGAAGGTCTAATGCCTGCTCCACTGTAGGAACAGTCTCCATGTGGACTAGCTCACACTCCCCACTGTCGGGAGGGAGCCCCACTCCTGCGGTATCCACAAAACCCACATTTCCGAGCGATTGGGGTTCTCCAGCCTCAGCGAAATCAGCCGATGATGCCCCAATCCCTGCATCAGTTTGCCGCAGTTTGGCACCAGACCCCTCCACATTTGGCACTCTGCGTCTTACATTTCTCCTGGCAGCTTGAGCATAAGTAAAAACCTCCCCATGCTCAGGGCATTTCCTAGCCATGTGACCAGCCAACCCACATAAATCACAAACCCTTGCACTACCACAATTAGCAGCCTTATGTGAAGAACTCCCACAAATCCTGCACACCTCCCCCTTCACACACCTATCCTTAGTATGACCATATCTACTACAATTCCTGCAAAACTCTGGCTGTCCTCTAAAGAAACAGAACCCTCTCTCCCCAGTTATAGAAAACGAAGCAGGTGGACATAAATATCCCTCCAAAGCATTCTTGTCTTTTTTAAACACCACCAAGTACCTCCTTTTACCATTAGGTATACCATATGAGTTTTTTAGTCTCTCTCCAGCAGAAATTTCCTCACAAAACCGCCACAAGTATGCTTTTAAAAGTTCCTCAGAAAATCTGGTGTTGTACATATGCACAATCAGGACCCTTCTTGCTTGCTTGAATAAAGGTTCAACATCCACTTTCTTCAAAATCTCTGCAGTACTTAGTCTGATTTTCTCCATTGCATCCATGCACATATATTCGTTGGTTAAAGTCATATCAAAAGTACCTTGATTAGAGAAATCCTGCAGGCTCTCCACATCCGATACACGAAGCTCCAAAACGCCAAAGATGATCTCCTCCACGATTTCTTTTAACGAAATTTTCCTTAGGAAAGCAGGCTTTACCTGAAAACGGATCGTGTCCTCCGCCCCTCGAACCGCCATGTCGTCGTCCTTCGCACCTCCAAGATCCCAACTCGTTTACCCGGGGCCCCCACAAGGAGGACCCCAAAAGAAGCCTTCTGACCTGATCCAATAAGGTTTTTTTTTTTTTTTTTTTTTTTTTTTTTTTTCACTCAGGTCTCAAGTCTAAAATCTTAAACCTCAAATCTTAAGACTTGGATCATCATAATGAAAAATGTATTGTTTTTTTTTTTTGCAAAATTTTTATATATTTTTTTTTTTTTTTTTTTTTTTTTTTTTTTTTTTTTTTTTTAATTTTCCTCTTTTAATATATTTATTGAACATACATATACATTACACAAATACATCCATACCTGTTGCCATTTAAATCATGGCACCAAGCCTTTTTTCATCGCAAAAATAACAAGCATTTCTAATTGTTCCTGCTTCAGGGTTTCACCATCCCATTCACTTTTAACCTCTTCCACCAACCAAGGTGGTATGCTAAATCTTTCCATAAAGCGGAAAAAATGTTTTGACAAATGCGATTCTATTCTTTCACGCAAATCCTCTATATCCGCCTTCTCCCGTAAAATCATAACCTCTCTCATTATCTTCTTTCTTTCTTCACTTTCTTCTTTAGATATATTAGCTTTCTCAATTTTTCTTTTTTCAGCCATTTTTTCTTTCCCCATATCTATATCTTTAACACTTTCTCCTCCACTATTCTCCATTTTTTCCGTTACTGAAGCAACCTCTTCAACATTCGATTTACTTTTCTCCATACTCGTTCCACTCTCTTGTTGCACTCCTCTTCTATGTCTCTTTGGACATATCCTGAAGACATGCCCAGCCTCTCCACACATGTTACAAATCTTTTCCTCTTTGCAGTCTTGGTAGCTATGGCCTTCCTGCAAACATTTCGTACAGACAGTCTTTTGACATTCTGCTGTATTGTGCCCATATTTCTTACAGTTCCTGCAAAAAATGTCCATCCCAGAAAAGAACAAATCTCCAGTCGTGTTTCCAATTTTAAAGCGAGCTGGTGGGGTTACCATTTTTCCTGAAGTTCTGTCCAGTTTCATTGAACAAAAAAATCTCCATTTCCCGGTCCAAAAGCCAAATTCATTCAGAACTTTGCCTTTCTCCACAACTTTCTCGCAATACTTTCCTAGGAATATACTAATATCCTCCTCTTCAACATATGGCGAGTACATCTTGACGGTCACAAGTCGCTGCCACACAGGAAAGTGTGGTACCATCACCACACCTCCCAACTTAGGATCTTCACGTGACTTCAACATGATTCCCAAAAACTTCAAATACGTTTCTTCATTGATGAACGTGACGTCATAAACACCTCTCCGTGGGTAGTCCATTACAGCCAGTATGTCCTCCTTGCTCAGCCGAAACAGTCCCAGCAACAAATCTTCGCTCAGAAAACGCAGGTCTTTCTTGGTCCTTTCCAGTTCCGTCACCGTAAAACGAACAGCATTCCTGGTCTTCATATATTCCGGTATGGCCTCCATTCTGATGGTTTTCAGGATAAACCTTCAACACCGAGGTGTCAGGTGGGTGATCGCTCCTCGTTGCCCTGGACTAATCCTCCTCCCCAATAGCAGCAGAGGGGTGAAGTCTCTTGTAAAAGAGACGATCCCCCCAGGCCAAGGAAAAGGGTACCAGGGCACCTCCTGACCAAGAAACAAGGCAATACCCTAAAGTACTACACTTGATCTTAGCCAAAAGGCCGAGAAGCGATAACCCGAGCGGCCCTTGCCTTGCCCGAGCCTGTCCCATACTGCTGTTCACCCCTTGCAGCGATTGATTCAGCCTACTCCTAGGCAATTCCATGGGGCCCTGCAGGCTCACACACATTTACAGCTACTAAGCGGGAGGGAGGTGAATAAAGGCCGGAGAGGAAGCCAGACAGGATTTGCTTCTTTTGCTTGCACCACAATGCAGTGCTGAAAGAGGAGGAATCTACATAAAAACGCCTTCCTGGCAACGCCCAAATGCCCTCCTGCCATGCAGATAAACACTGGCAGCGGCAGCAAGTGCATGCCCACAGCCACCCCTTGTTCCTTCACACCTTGTATCAGCTTTAATCCAGTCCTGTGCTGCCTGCTGAGCAGCACTGAACAACACTGCCTGGGCCCAGGCTTTTATCTCTGAGGCAGGCCCCATTATGATGTCAGAAAGCTGGCTCTGGAATCCTGAGGGCTCCACTATGACACGTGCAAAGTTCCGTCTGAACTTTATATAAGACGGTGAGGCTCAGTCAGTCACTCAGTGTTGCCTGAGAGGGCAACACTGCAACAGCCGGCCGCCAGGCTGTCTTTTTTTTGCACATTTATTTGCCTCCAGGAGGCCACAAGAGGGAGACAAGGGACTGCAAAATGGAAAATAGGCATCCACCAACTTTACAGACAACTTCTCTTTGCTCCTACAACCTCCATCCTTGCACAGTTTGTTATTCTTCCAGGTAACATAGTAACAAATCCAAATTGCTGCTCTCTTTGTAGGCAAGCAAGGGTTTGTTGCAACTGCAATTCTTACTTCTTCTTGAAATGTAGGGACGACAGTACATTCCATCACATCCATCTAGTGTACACAGGTAGGTCCATTGTGGCGGGTAGGCGGCTGGCTGCTTTAATGGCTGTTTGCTGTTCCCCTACTCCACTCCACTCCACTATTTGACTGTGGTGCTGCATCAATCAGTGGCTGGCTCAGGTGCAGCTCTTTAACTTACCTAGGAGGGAGGGCGGAGAGAAGACAAGGAAGGTGAATGAGCTGTTCCAATGTGAAATGCCGGAAACACAGAAACACAGAAGACACACACACACACAACAAGAGGTGGCAATGTATTCATTAATTGCATTTAATAAATGAGCTCATTATCACACATGACTGTACAAATGCATTGTCCAACAGGTGTTGAAATAATGGGATTAAAAGGGGAGATCCCATCAGAAAGACAAAAACAATAGCAAACACAAATAGCACTTTTGGAATCTGATTTTAGTCAACACATAAGGGAAGGGTGCACCGGTCCTGGAAATACTGCAATACCAGGTCAATGCGTGGAGTGGACAGAGCAAGCTCTATTTCCATCTCCCTGTTCTAAAAATCCATTTAATATATGGTCCCCAGATAGGGGACGTATCAGATATTAAACTGATAAGAACAGATTTTTTTTGATTGAAAATTGCTTTATTGACAATCAATCGTCATCATACAAACATTACTGCGACGCAGCGCAAGCCATGAAGCAGCAAATAATAAATAATAACAGTCGTCAAACATAACATGACAGTATAATACACAGTACAGGCTAGCCTATGCTATACATTACACCACATGCTACACTAACATTCTTGCATTCACTAACGCCAAACAACAAAGCATTACAGACAAGTGATGGGATAGGGGAGTGGGTAGGAGGGGATAGGGAAGGGGGAAATCACAGGCCCGAAGCTTTATTGAAAGACAACACACAAGAAGGGAGAGTGGGGGGAAGGGGAGTATCAGTCCTCTTCCTCATCGACGTCCGGGCTGTCCCAGGTGGAATAGTCTCTGAGCAGGCTGTGGATCAGCCTGCGGCAGTCCTGGACGGACACACTCTCTCTCCGCAAAATCAGACGGTTCCTGGCAAACCATATAGCGTCCTTAAAGCAGTTCATAAGGCGCCAGGCTTCCTGGATTGCTCCATCCGTGGTATTCCCAGGAAATAGTCCATAAAGTACCGAGCGGTACGACAGTCTGTTCCTGGGTACTGAGTCCTTGAGTTCGTGTTCCAAGGCTTTCAACAGACCCTGTGCAAAGGGGCACTGCCAGAAAATGTGCAAAGATGTTTCCTCCGTGAAGGGGCACCTGGGGCAGTACCGGGTCTTGCACAGGTTGCGGGCATGCATGAATGACCTAAGAGGCAGTCCTCCCTGGATGGCCATCCATGAAATGTCCTTGTGCCCGTTGGTCAACCTGCCGGATGACACGTTAGTCCAAACAGTCTCCAACGTGTCGGCATGAAGCCCTGGAACAGACTCCAGTGAGTCCTTTGCTCTGATGTGCTTGTGGATCGTCTTAGGTTTCCACAAGTCGGGCTTAAGACCCTCCAGTTGATGCTCCCTCACAAACCGGACGACATCTCCGTAGAACCAGGGAGCGTGCCAGTTGTAAGGGAAGGAGCTGTCCCACTTGTCCCAGCCAAAACCTCGCCAGAGGGGAAGGAGGAAGTAGCGGGACATGGCCTTGCCCGCAGAGCCGTTTGCTGTCCTCAGAGTCCTACGAACACAGTCACATACAAAGGCGATCCGCAGCAGAGTGGGAATGTCGGGTATACCCTTCCCACCTTTGCGGGGCTCCTTGTACATAACAGTCCGCTTTACTCTGTCCATTTTCGAGCCCCAGATGAAGCGAAACACAGTCCTGGTAATGGCCCTCGAGACGGTGGCAAGAGGGGGCCATGCCTGTGCAGTGTATTGTAGCACAGGCAAGACTTCGTTACGCAGGACCATTGCTTTGCCCTCAATAGTGAGTTGTCTGAGGCTCCACAGTCCGATCCTTTGGTTGACTTTGGCCAAGCGTTCTTCCCACGACTTTAGGGCTGCACCTTCCTTACCGAACCAGACTCCCAGAATTTTGATGAAGTCCGGCTTGATAGTAAACGGGAAGGAGGCAGGAGAAGGCAGGTACCACTTTCCGAAGAGCATGGCTTCCGACTTCCCGCAGTTGACTTTTGCCCCTGAAGCGCGTCCGAACTCCTCACAGGTCTGGACGAGTGCAGTCACCGAACTCTGGTCAGCGCAGAAGACGGTCACATCGTCCATGTACAGCGAGCATTTGACCTCGAAGTGTCCTGGACCTGGTGCGGTGATCCCTCTGATCTCTCCATTCTGCCGGATAGCCTCTGCGAAGAGCTCTATAACACAAACAAAAAGGAGAGGTGAAAGAGGACAGCCTTGTCTAACCCCCGACGATACAGGAAAGGGGTCAGTCTTCCAGCCGTTCACCAGCACCGAGCTGTAAATGTCGCAATACATCAGGTTAACATACAAACAGAACAACCTGCCAAGCCGCAGCCTACGCAGAGCCTTACCCATGAATTCGTGAGAGACCCGGTCAAAAGCCTTCTCCTGATCCAGACTGACCAGGGCCGCGTGTGTACGGCGGCTTTGCATGTAATGCACCGTGTCCCTCACCAGGGCAAGACTGTCGGCCACCCTGCGGCCAGGAATGCCGCAGGTTTGGTCCGATCCGATGATCTGTCTGATGACAACCTTCAGTCTGTTGGTCAATACTTTGGCGAGGATCTTGTAGTCCACGTTCAGGAGAGAGATGGGGCGCCAGTTTTTCAGGTCACATCTCTCCCCCTTCCGCTTATACAAGATCGTGATCATGCCTTCTCTCAAGGACGGTGGCATTCTACCCTCCACCACCATCTCCTCATAGAGCTCCAGCAGGTCCGGACAGATCAAGTCCCCCAGCGCTACATAGAGCTCTGCTGGGAGACCATCACTGCCCGGGGTCCTGCCGGGTCTGAAGGATTTAGCGGCAGAGAGCAGTTCCTCCACCGTCAGGGGTACATCCATAGCCTCCGTACCTGCAGGATCAAGATGATTAGTGATACCTGACAGGAATTTATCGGCGGCTTCGGGGTCAGTGGTTTTCCGGGAGTAGAGGTTTCGGTAGTAGTCTGTGACGACTCCCATCACCTCCTTCTTCCCAGAATGCATGTTTCCGGTCTCATCTCGGAGTTCCTTCAGGGGCGTGTGGCCGGCATGGAGTTTCCTGAAAAAGAACGAGTTACATTTCTCACCCTTCTCCAGGTTCTCCACCTTGGAACGAAAGACAATTCGCTTGGATTCCTCCTCAAAGTGCCTTTTCAGGCCCTTTTTGGCTTCCTCCAGCTCCTTCCTGACGTCCCAGCCGCATTGAAGGAGGTCTTGCAGGGATCGCAGCTGACGCTGCATCTCTCTGAAGTCTCTCTTCCTCTCACACGCCTGTTGACGACTTTTTGCCTGAAAGAAACAACGAAATTCAACTTTAACATATTCCCACCAGTCACAGGTTTTGTCAAAGAAAACTTTATCATTCCTCCAAACAATATAGGCGTCTCTAAGTTCCGCCAGTACCTCCTCTCTTTCCAGCAGGGCACAATTCAGCTTCCAGGAGCCAGGGCCGGGAGGAAAACCGTGGCCGATGGCACCCTGGAAGAGAATGGCCCTGTGGTCAGAGAAGAAGCAGGGGATCATGGAGTGCCCATGCTGCTTGACTGCCCGGGAGGTGAACACAAAGTCAATCCGAGAACGAAGTGAGCCATCGGGTCGGCTCCATGAATAGTTCACAGAGCCGATCCCCATGGAGCCCACAACGTCCTGCAAGGATGCTTCGGTTACCATCTCGATAAGCAGTTTGGAACTGACATCCAGTTTGATTGAAGTGCCGGAACTTCGTCCATCCTCTTCGATGGGGCAGTTGAAGTCCCCGGCCATCACCACTGCCCTAGTGGTGGCGAGCTGGGTCCGCAGGGTCCGGAATAGTTCCAGGCGCTCAGCCTTCATAGGGGGAGCGTATACGTTGATGAGCCTAATCGGCTCTCCTGCCCAGGAACCGTCTACGACCAACAAGCGGCCGCAGGCGAGCTCCTGGACAGAGTCAACAGTAAATACGCTTCCCCTAATCAGGATGGCAACCCCTGCAGACTTACAGTCGCCCCCACCAGACCAGTAGGACGGGCCATGGGTCCACTGCCTGGCCAGATGATGGTATGACCTGGAAGAGGGGAGAGTACATTCCTGCAGCATAAATACATCACTCGACTGCTTGGAAAGAAAAGTTAGCACCATCTGACATCTAGTCCTATCTCTAACACTCCTCACATTGAGGCTAAAGATGTTAAGTTTAGCAGCCATGGGGGAGAATAAAGAAGGTTAGTGCAAACGATACACCTTAGTTACCAGTCCGGTCGGGCGGATCCTCCTCGCCTGGCGGGTCCGAAAGATCCAGCAGGCCCTCTGACAGAAATTGTTCCAGGATTGTAGCCACCTGGATGTCTGTTGTGAAGTCGATGACCTCAGGTTCAGACACGAGTTCCTCCACCATCTGCTCCATTTCCTCCTGCTGCGCAAGGGAATCTTCGCAGATTTCCACGACTTGTCGCTTTGAGGACTCAGCAGCTGGGCTGTCCCTCACCTTTCTCTTCCTCTGGATGGCACCTGAGGAGACAAGAGGGGGAAAATCCTCCAGGGAGAGGACTCCAGCAGCTGGAGGGGAAGATGTTAGTGCTGCTGGAGCTGGGGAGAAGGGAGGCTGGGTTGGGAGAGGTGCAGGTGACAGGACCACTGAGATGGGTGGGTAGGAGAAGGTGAGAGCCTCAGTGGGGGTGACGGGGGTTGGGGACGGGGGGGTGGGGAGGGCCGGGCGAGGGAGGGTGGGAAGGGTAGGGCGAGGGAGGGCCGGGAGAGGGGGGGGGGGGACTGTCGTCTTCTTACCATCCTTCTTTTTCCCGGTCTTCTGTGCCGCTGGAGCTCTGGCTGGGGCGGGGTTCCCTCTGGCTGGAGCTTTCGCTGCTACAGTTGCCCAGGATCGATCCCTCTTCGGGCAGTCCTTGTAAGAGTGGGCTGCTTGTCCGCAGAGGTTGCACATTGTCCGTTTCGGGCAGTCTTTGGTCTCGTGTCCTGTTACCCGGCAGTTCTTGCAGGCGTCCTCCTTGCAGTCCTTCACCGAATGACCCTTCTTGCTGCATCTCCTGCAGATCTGCGGCATGTCCGGGTAATAGATGAGGCCGTAGGAGTTGCCCAGCGAGAATGACTGGGGCAGGTGCTGGAGGCCGTCTTCCGCGCTCGAATCCTTGTTCAGTCGGACGATTACCGACCACTTGCCAGTCCAGAAGCCGAGTCCGTTCAGGATGTGGGTGGGTTCCCTCACCACTGTGCAGAACCGCTTCAGGAGCGTGGTGATGTCTTTGCCGGGGGTGTGTGGGTTCCGCATTGAGACCGTCACCCGCCTTTCCTCTCTTTGGACAGGGCAGTTGCCCACAAAGCGAGAGAAAGGGGATTCAGGCCTCGCCGCTTTCACCATCTCCCAGTACCTTCTGCAGATGTTGATCGAAGCGAAGGTCACGAAGAACATCCCGGTCATGAAGGCTTGGATACTGATGGTCTCCGGCTTAGCGAAGCCCTGATCCAGGAGCATCTTCTGGCAGAACACTTCTTCCGTCATGTCCGGCACTCTCCCGTCCACCTCCTTGAGCTTCAGGGCCACCGTCTGCTTCATCCAGGGCTCCAGGGTTGGAGCAGCCTGGTTCGGCTTCCTGGTGGCCTGTTGGCTTGAGGAGGCTTCAGGAGGAGATGTCCTGGCCTGGGCCGGCTCACCTGGTCCATCAGCCTTCTCCTTCTGGGTGGCGGGGTTGCTGGTTGAGGCCATGGCTTCTTCCAGCTGTTCCTGTCGCTTGGGGAGGATCTTCGATAGCTCTTTCCCGAAGGGGGCGGAGCTATGCAAATCTTCTCCTTGCTGGCCGAGGTTCTTCCACGAAATTTCTTCCGCAGCGGTTCCTCGTCGAGCTTCTTCTTCTGCGGCCGAGCTTCTTCGAAGATCCCCTTCAGCAGCGGCTCTTCTCCGAAGTTCTCCTTCTTCTTCCCGGCAGCGATCTCCCGGAGCTTCTTCCTCGATGGCGGCTTCTCCCTTCTGGATCGTCGTCTTCGCTGGTTCTTCTCCGCAGTTCGTCGCCGGCTTCGTCTGGAACGCTCTTGGATCGCTAAGCTAGTGTTTATAGCCCCCAGTGGTTCTCCGAGCTATCTATCCTTACAAGGACTGATAAGAACAGATTTTTTTTTTTAAAAGCCCGAGTCGTGCTTTCTATCACCCAAGTGCATAAAAAGTGCAGAGGTGCCACACAAAAAGTGCACAAGGATGCGGTCTATCGCAGCCCTTCTCTTAAAAGAGAGAGGCCCCGCATAACCATTCCCTGACCCTCCAAACCATAGGCCTAGAGGATCAAGGATCGATGGTCCCCCCTCGCCGAAGCTTAGGGAGACCCAAACACACTCCTAGGCTTCTACCTGGGCTGCCACCCCAGTGTCCACCTAGGAGCCTGCATCCTAGTTGCACCTCCCCTCCGAAGAAGGGAGGCCGGGTTGCAGGGGAAAAAGGAACCAGAAGGCCACACATTTTCCCCCTAGACCTCAGGAGGGTCCCAAAAGGGCACCGCATCCCAAAATCCTTGTGACAAACGTGACAAACACACAGTGAAAAACAAAATTAAATAAGTGGATGTGCGCTGTGATACAGCCTGGACATCCGCCAGGTATAAAAAAATTCCTCATCTCCCAGCCAGAAGGCCGGGAGAATAAAGGTGTGTGCTCATATAGCGTGAAAGAGAGTGCGTGCAAGTGTGCCTTCACTCAGTGGGATCCCACCCCCAGTGAGTTAGGGCACCCCAGGGTCACCAGCCCTGGGGCACATAGCAACTCGGGCTTCCAAACTACCCGGCCTAATGACCTCGATCCGGCGGTCGCCTGGTCACCTACAAATGGTACCTTTAAACCAAATGCGTACACCAGAGCGATGACCGTTGTGGTTCCCTGCCCTCACCTCGGCGTTCTGTCATCCCCCTACGATGGCCCACGTACCACCGGCAGGGATGATTACTAACCTCAGCTTGAGCAGGTACTACACTTGATCTTAGCCAAAAGGCCGAGAAGCGATAACCCGAGCGGCCCTTGCCTTGCCCGAGCCTGTCCCATACTGCTGTTCACCCCTTGCAGCGATTGATTCAGCCTACTCCTAGGCAATTCCATGGGGCCCTGCAGGCTCACACACATTTACAGCTACTAAGCGGGAGGGAGGTGAATAAAGGCCGGAGAGGAAGCCAGACAGGATTTGCTTCTTTTGCTTGCACCACAATGCAGTGCTGAAAGAGGAGGAATCTACATAAAAACGCCTTCCTGGCAACGCCCAAATGCCCTCCTGCCATGCAGATAAACACTGGCAGCGGCAGCAAGTGCATGCCCACAGCCACCCCTTGTTCCTTCACACCTTGTATCAGCTTTAATCCAGTCCTGTGCTGCCTGCTGAGCAGCACTGAACAACACTGCCTGGGCCCAGGCTTTTATCTCTGAGGCAGGCCCCATTATGATGTCAGAAAGCTGGCTCTGGAATCCTGAGGGCTCCACTATGACACGTGCAAAGTTCCGTCTGAACTTTATATAAGACGGTGAGGCTCAGTCAGTCACTCAGTGTTGCCTGAGAGGGCAACACTGCAACAGCCGGCCGCCAGGCTGTCTTTTTTTTGCACATTTATTTGCCTCCAGGAGGCCACAAGAGGGAGACAAGGGACTGCAAAATGGAAAATAGGCATCCACCAACTTTACAGACAACTTCTCTTTGCTCCTACAACCTCCATCCTTGCACAGTTTGTTATTCTTCCAGGTAACATAGTAACAAATCCAAATTGCTGCTCTCTTTGTAGGCAAGCAAGGGTTTGTTGCAACTGCAATTCTTACTTCTTCTTGAAATGTAGGGACGACAGTACATTCCATCACATCCATCTAGTGTACACAGGTAGGTCCATTGTGGCGGGTAGGCGGCTGGCTGCTTTAATGGCTGTTTGCTGTTCCCCTACTCCACTCCACTCCACTATTTGACTGTGGTGCTGCATCAATCAGTGGCTGGCTCAGGTGCAGCTCTTTAACTTACCTAGGAGGGAGGGCGGAGAGAAGACAAGGAAGGTGAATGAGCTGTTCCAATGTGAAATGCCGGAAACACAGAAACACAGAAGACACACACACACACAACAAGAGGTGGCAATGTATTCATTAATTGCATTTAATAAATGAGCTCATTATCACACATGACTGTACAAATGCATTGTCCAACAGGTGTTGAAATAATGGGATTAAAAGGGGAGATCCCATCAGAAAGACAAAAACAATAGCAAACACAAATAGCACTTTTGGAATCTGATTTTAGTCAACACATAAGGGAAGGGTGCACCGGTCCTGGAAATACTGCAATACCAGGTCAATGCGTGGAGTGGACAGAGCAAGCTCTATTTCCATCTCCCTGTTCTAAAAATCCATTTAATATATGGTCCCCAGATAGGGGACGTATCAGATATTAAACTGATAAGAACAGATTTTTTTTTTTTTTTTATTAAACCATTCAGGTTTTTTTGAATAAAACCGAGAACTGTAGTTGTTCAAACCACCTCTCTATTTTTCAAAAAATCTCATCACTCTGGTTCATTATTTTATTTTTCCATCAAATACAAGATAAATCAAACAAAATTCCTCAAACTAAATACCTCCATTTTAACATTCGCCATATCCCTTCCGCATCCATACCTCTTTCTAGATCCCATTTATAATAAAAATACAATTTAGCCAATACCATACTAACCACATCCTCCATCTCAAATACTTCTCTTTTATACACATTCAAATTCCTCGTATTCCACAATACTTCTTTCACACAAGTCAGAAAAATCCACAACACTCTATCCTTTTCACTACCCAAACTACACAAACCAAACAAGACAATTTCATACGTCAAAACCTTCAAACCAGTCAATTCTTCACACAACCCACTCAACTTTTTCCAAACATCCTTTGCATGCTTACACGACCAAAACACATGACTCACATCCTCATCATCCCCACAACCTTCTCTCGGACACCTTTCAGACGCAACCAAACCTCTTCTTTTCTGAACACTCCTTACAGGCAACACTCCATGTACCGACATCCATAACAAATCTTTCTGCTTATTTGACACATCATACGTAACAATCTTCTTCCACACAGACTTAGACTCCATCGAATTCAAACCATTTACAGAACACATCACATTATTCATACACATACTTCTCACAACATTCTTTTCTCTCAAAAATCTCTCCATTCTTACATCCTCTAGCTGGAACTTTTTGATAAATTTTTCTACATACAAATACCACCCCGTGCACTGGAAAGCAATTGGTTTACATAAATTTCGTTTTTCCCAACTTAGACGCTGAATCACCGTTCCAGCTAGATACTTAGACATTCTGGAAGCCTTGGATTCCTTAAATAAAAGCTCTACAAAAAAACGTACACAATTGATTCCAATGAAAATCTCCAAATTTGGGAAATCAAGGCCTCCATTACGTCTGCTTTTCATTAGAATTTCTCTCCTTGCCTTCTCAATCCCGCTCCCCCATAGAAAAAGGAACAAAACTCTATTTACTTTTTTTAACATAGCAACAGCAGGAGGAAAAACCAGAGCAACATATAAAATCATAGGTAGAATAATACTTTTGACAATTAAAACCTTCCCCGAAAAAGAAAGATCCCTCATTCTCCACATTTCCAACTTTCGCACAATCCTACCACCTAACTCATCCCAACTTTCTTTCCCTTTCAGCTCATCATCAAACACAATACCCAAAATTCTCACACCATTCACCTGTTCCATATCAGAATCACACACTCGCTCATTACTGAAAAAAATTTTAAATTTGCTCTTACCCCAATTTATTTTAAAAGCAGACGCAATACAAAACATATTTACAATCAACTTCACTCTGGACATATCATACACTGAATCACACAATACACAAATATCATCCATATATCCCAAAGCTTTCACACGCTTTCCATCACACCCGGGCACCACCAAACCTTTCACAACCTTATCATTTCTAATCATTTGCAACAATGGTTCAATCGCACAAATAAAAAGGATGGGAGACAACGGACAACCCTGTCGCACACCAGACATAATACTAAATGATTCTGAAAAAAACCCATTCACCTGCACACAACTCTTTGCATTCGCGTATAATTTCTTCAACAAACTCACAAACTGAACCGGAAAACCCATTCTCTCTAACACTTTGAACAAAAACACATGCGCCACACGATCAAACGCTTTCTCAAAATCTAACGCACACACAATCACCTTCTTATTCCGACCCTTACAATCCTCAAGCATGTCCCGCACCAACGCCACGTTCTCATGCAATTTCCTTTTCGGTACCGCACATACCTGATCCTCATCAATTACACACCCAATCACATCTCTCATACGATTCGCAATCAGCTTGGCAAAAATTTTATAATCCGTATTCAGCAAAGTAATTGGTCGCCAGTTTTCTAACCGTCTCTTATCTCCTTTTTTATGCAACAGAACTACCATACCCTTCTTCATCACATCACACATATTCGTCCCAGAAAACAACACTCTCATAACATCAATAACATCCTTCCCAATTATATCCCAATATTTCCCATAGAAATCAGCTGGTATTCCATCGATCCCTGGAGACTTATTTTTGGCCATACTTCCCACCACATCCTTTACTTCACCATCCATAATCTCACCAAGCAAAAACGCACATTCACTTTCAGGAACAAAATTACACACAATATCCAAAAACTCATCATCGTCACCCATATCACACTTCTTCACATCATACAGTTGTTTATAAAAATCAGACACCACATCAATCACATCCTTACCAAACACCTCTTTATCATCCTTATCCAATAACACATTCATACCACTTTTCCCACCACACATTTTTTTAAAGAAAAATCTAGTGCACTTCTCGTGATTATCTCTAACCTCCACCTTAGACCTAAATATAATTTCTTTCCCTTTCTCTCGGAACCACTCCTTAATATCTTTTTTTGTTTTTTCCAAATCGTGTCTTACATCCATACCCAAATTTTTACATTGTTGAAGGAACGTCATCCGCATATTAAAGCGTGAATATTGCAATCTTTTCCTTCTCGCTCTTCTATACCCTATCTGTCTAAAAAACCCACCAATCTTTTTTTTCACCCATACCCACCATTCACACACATTAGAGAAAGAACTTTTCTTCCTAACCCAAAACCCATATTTTTTCCCAAACCTAGTTTTTACCCTTTCATCACTCAGAAAACTAACATTCATCTTCCATACCCCTCTACCATAAAAGAAATTATTTATAACAAAAACCCCCAACAAACACTCGTGATCTGAAAACCACACTCTCTCCTGCGCATAATCTACACATTTCATTGCTGAAGTAGAAAAAAAGAAAAAATCCAGACGAGAATCCGTTCTTCCGTCATCGGCATGGTACGTAAATGGACCTGGTTTCCTGGTGACAGCGTCCTGCAAAGCAAAGTCCTGCAAAATTTGATTCCACAAACTTCCGGTAGCGTCCACATTAGACTCTGTGGATCCAGCTCGGGCCTGCTTCTCCAGGATACAGTTAATATCACCGACAATAATAACAGGAACTTTACCATGTAGAAAAAATTTTAAACTATCAAAAAGTGCCAACCTATCAGATTTCACAGCATGGCCATAGATATTGATAAGCCTAAACTGCCATCCCTTATAGGATAGTAACACACAGACACATCTTCCTTCCTGAATGATTTGAGTCTGTTTGATGACAAACTCATTATTTTTGAAGAGAATACCAATTCCATCATTCCTATTTGTGGAAGAAAAGGACCAAATTGCTTCCCCAAACTTCCATTCTTCTTTCCTAGGCATTTTTGATAAACCACATTCTTGTACGCAAACAATGTCACTGCCCTTAGAGGCCAAAAAGTCCAGGACTGCAGCACGCTTGTGAGCAGAGGAGAACACCCGTACATTTTGTGAGACAATCTTTAATCTCAAAGACATGCGGGCATAGTATGGTTAGTGGAAAAGCAAGCCATGAAATAGCCAGAACATATCACGTCCCAGGGAAATACATTGCTCTTTCCAGATTTGCCACATTGACTTCACTGAGGAAACCTTCCCCAGGAGAGCTGGGTACTTCTGAGGCCACCTCAGATGACTTAGGGCTACAACTAGAGTCACTGTCCAGCAATGAGAAAGGATTTGCATGAGCAGAATCTTCCAACAAACCTATCTTCAGTCTCTTCACCGCCTTTCCAGATTTCCCCCTTTTTGAGACAACTTTGTGGAAAATTTCCGCACTAGTGGCACTAGGCATCCTGGCCTCCTTCTCGTCCTCCTCCGATATTGACCACTCCACTTTAGCTGAGTCTTCCGTTTTTGACTCTGGGCTAGAGAAAGACAAAATTTGCATACTTGCACCATTATCAGGGTATGCACACCCACTAGGTGGCGCTGTGTCTTCACCTTCCATAGGTATAACCACAGGTGTCTCATCAACAGTTGGCTCTGCAGGAGGGACCACACCCAACTCCATGCTGTCAGTATGTGAGGTTAGAACCTCTCCTAATCCAGCTTTCCCAGGGTCCTGAGAAGCAGCCACAGAAACACTGCCAGCAGGCTCTGAAATTACATCAGAAGAGGCAGCAAGGGAACTTGTTGTTCTCACCTGTCTGCCCCATGTCCTTCTCTCTTGCCCTAAGAAGGGAAACACCTTTGGGCATTTTCTACAGGTATGACCAGGCAAACCACAAATATCACACCTGGATGGGGAAATGCATGCACTAACCTCATGTCCTGTTTCCTTGCAATTTCTGCAAACCTTGCCTTTACATGCATCTTTAGTATGCCCGTAGGAAAAACATGATCTGCAAAATGATGGCATATCTTGGTAGTAAAGATATCCCTTGTTCCCACCAATGGAAAAATTAGCGGGAGGATTCATCACTCCTCCAATACAGCTGGAGTCAGGTTTCAGCCTGACCCAGTACTTGATATCACCATTAAAAACTCCCCATAGGTTCTTCTGCTCCACACCTCCTCTAACATGGGTACAGTAGTGAGCTAAAAAGGCCCTGACCAGCCTTCTATCCAGAAATGGGTTATACATGTGGATGGTAATACATTTCTCCACTGCTGAGAAAAGAGGTAGCACTTCAATAGATTTTAAAGCCTCATGCATATGTTTCTCCTTGAGCAACTGAAAAACATTTAGACAGTAGGCGGCCTCAAAAAAGGATACGTCATACGTAGCAATATTGCTGAAAGCTTGGATACAGAATACCTCTACCAATGTGACTCCAGCCAGGTCCAGAAGGATGTTCTCAATGATGTGCCCAGTAACCACTTCTTCTCTCCTCTGCTCATTCACCACAAAACGAATTGTATTCCGCACAGCTGCCATCTTGATGAGGAATGCCCAACGGCACGATGATCGCTCCCAAAAACGTCGGAGAGGACTCCACGAAAGACCGAACCCCCGGCCCAGACCAGGCAATAAACCTGATCTGAGCCAAAAGGCCGAGAAGCGATAACCCGAGCGGCCCTTGCCTTGCCCGAGCCTGTCCCATACTGCTGTTCACCCCTTGCAGCGATTGATTCAGCCTACTCCTAGGCAATTCCATGGGGCCCTGCAGGCTCACACACATTTACAGCTACTAAGCGGGAGGGAGGTGAATAAAGGCCGGAGAGGAAGCCAGACAGGATTTGCTTCTTTTGCTTGCACCACAATGCAGTGCTGAAAGAGGAGGAATCTACATAAAAACGCCTTCCTGGCAACGCCCAAATGCCCTCCTGCCATGCAGATAAACACTGGCAGCGGCAGCAAGTGCATGCCCACAGCCACCCCTTGTTCCTTCACACCTTGTATCAGCTTTAATCCAGTCCTGTGCTGCCTGCTGAGCAGCACTGAACAACACTGCCTGGGCCCAGGCTTTTATCTCTGAGGCAGGCCCCATTATGATGTCAGAAAGCTGGCTCTGGAATCCTGAGGGCTCCACTATGACACGTGCAAAGTTCCGTCTGAACTTTATATAAGACGGTGAGGCTCAGTCAGTCACTCAGTGTTGCCTGAGAGGGCAACACTGCAACAGCCGGCCGCCAGGCTGTCTTTTTTTTGCACATTTATTTGCCTCCAGGAGGCCACAAGAGGGAGACAAGGGACTGCAAAATGGAAAATAGGCATCCACCAACTTTACAGACAACTTCTCTTTGCTCCTACAACCTCCATCCTTGCACAGTTTGTTATTCTTCCAGGTAACATAGTAACAAATCCAAATTGCTGCTCTCTTTGTAGGCAAGCAAGGGTTTGTTGCAACTGCAATTCTTACTTCTTCTTGAAATGTAGGGACGACAGTACATTCCATCACATCCATCTAGTGTACACAGGTAGGTCCATTGTGGCGGGTAGGCGGCTGGCTGCTTTAATGGCTGTTTGCTGTTCCCCTACTCCACTCCACTCCACTATTTGACTGTGGTGCTGCATCAATCAGTGGCTGGCTCAGGTGCAGCTCTTTAACTTACCTAGGAGGGAGGGCGGAGAGAAGACAAGGAAGGTGAATGAGCTGTTCCAATGTGAAATGCCGGAAACACAGAAACACAGAAGACACACACACACACAACAAGAGGTGGCAATGTATTCATTAATTGCATTTAATAAATGAGCTCATTATCACACATGACTGTACAAATGCATTGTCCAACAGGTGTTGAAATAATGGGATTAAAAGGGGAGATCCCATCAGAAAGACAAAAACAATAGCAAACACAAATAGCACTTTTGGAATCTGATTTTAGTCAACACATAAGGGAAGGGTGCACCGGTCCTGGAAATACTGCAATACCAGGTCAATGCGTGGAGTGGACAGAGCAAGCTCTATTTCCATCTCCCTGTTCTAAAAATCCATTTAATATATGGTCCCCAGATAGGGGACGTATCAGATATTAAACTGATAAGAACAGATTTTTTTTTTTTTTCTTTAAAACCATTTCAGTTAGTTATAAGCAACTTATAATGTTTCTCAAAACTTGAAAATCAAAACCACGTTGCTTCAAACTTAGCATCATTCTGGTTTGTTCTTTATTCATAATCAATTCACATAAACAATCACAAAAAAAACAGAACAATATTACCTACATCGTATCAGGAATTTCCATTTTTTGAACTTCCATATCCCCTCTGAATCTAAGCCACCACCATGCTGTCTATCCCACAAATATATGACGTAAAGTCTAGACAAAATCATCCTAATACACTCATTTACAGGCACTAATTTCCTTTTAAACACTAACAAGTTTCTCACATCCCACAAACTTTCCATCACACATGCCATAATTAACCACATAATTCTATCTTTCATACGACTACTTGCACCCATTCCAAACATTGCTACTTTCCAATTAACGAATTTTACCCCCGCCAGTTCTTTACACAAACCACCCACCCCTTTCCATACTTCATACGAATAGTCACAATCCCACAACATATGTCTCACACTCTCACTTGCTCCACATCCATCCCTCGGGCAAACCTCAGACCTAATAAGATCCCTTCTTTTCTGCACTTGCCTAACAGGTAGGATATTATGCAGCGACATCCACACAATATCACGCTGTCTGTTTGACAGACCACTCACCTTCAATTTACTCCATACACTCTGCACTTCATTAGACCTCAAACCTGCAATTTCACATGGAATTTCATTCGCACGTATTCTCTTCATCACCGCATTCTTATTTTTAAAACCACTCATTGGCACAGCAAGCAAGTCATTTTTCCTCACAAAAACCTCAATCCTCATATACCACACTGGACACTTGAAAGCCACAGGCACACTTGCATCTCTCTTTACCCAATTCAGACCATACAACATCCAACCAGCCAAGTATCTAATCATGAAACCAGTCTTGTTATTCCTCTGCACTAACACAGACACCACTTTGATATAATGCAAACCCAAAAATAACTCAACATTTGGGAAATCTAAACCACCATTCACACACATCTTATACACATACTCTCTCTTCAATTTTTCCATTCTACTCCCCCAAAAAAAGGTAAAAATCATCTTTTCCGTCTTCTTAATTTTATGGGTAGCAAAAGGGAAAACAACTGCACAAAAAAGTAAAATTGGTAATATAACAGCTTTAACTATCAGAATTTTTCCCGTCAGTGTCAAACTTCTCAGGCTCCAAAAGTTCAGCTTTCGTTCTATTCTCATACCACATTCATCCCAACTTTCAGTCCCTCTCAGATCCTCATTAAATTGCACACCCAATATTTTAATAGCACCCATCTCACACTTAACCCCATCCATTCTCACACACCTGTCACCAAAACACTTAAAGCTACATTTACCCCAATTCACTTTAAACGCAGACGCACTACAAAACAAACTCAACAACAATCTCGCTCTATTTATCTCCGCCTCCCTTTCACTAACAATCACCACATCGTCCATATAACCCAACACTTTCACAAATTTCCCATTACTCCCAGGGATTAATAACCCCCTGATAAATTTTTCCCTTCTAACCATACACAACAATACTTCAATCACACTAATGAACAGGACAGGGGACATAGGGCAACCCTGCCTGACACCTGACCTTATCCCCACTTTTCCACTCAGAAACCCATTTACGAGAAACTCACTTGTTACGTTCCTATACAAACCTTTCACTGCATACACAAACTTTCTCGGAAAACCCATTTTACACAGCACTTTAAACATAAACTCATGCGACACCCTATCAAATGCCTTTTCAAAATCCACAGATAGGACCATACATTTCTGCTTTCTATCCATACAGTCCCCAATCATATCCCTTAGTAACAACAAATTATCAGTCATACTTCTACCAGGCACTGCACACACTTGATCTTCATTCACCACTTCACCAACAACCTCACGCATCCTATTGGCCAATACTTTACTAAAACACTTATAATCAGAAGCCAACAAAGTAATTGGCCTCCAGTTTGCCAAGTTTTTCTTCTCACCTTTTTTATATATCAGCACAACCACACCTTCTTTCATAGATTCGCTCAGCACACCATGCTTCCACATATACTGACATACCGCAAGCAAATCCCCACCCATTATATCCCACATCCTCACATATAATTCAATTGGAATCCCATCCTTCCCAGGTGTTTTATTTTTATTTGCACTCATCACCACATTTCTCACTTCATCCATGGTAATATCACCACACAGAGACTCACGATCTTCCTCTCCAAGTTTATTTTCCAACCCATTCAAAACCTCATTCATCAAATCCTTATCATACCACTTCTCTCCATACAACTGGGTATAAAAACCTTCAACTTCACTCATCACATCCTTTCCAGAAACACACTCACCCCTATCATTCAATAATTCATCCATATCATCCTTTTTACCACATATTTTTTTGAAAAAGAATCGTGTGCATTTTTCGTCTTTGTCTAAGTTTTCCACTTTTGATGTATATATAATTTTTTTCCCTTTTTCCTCTAGTAAACGGCTACTTTCACTCCTTGCGTCCCTCATCAAATCACTCACATCCACCCCTAGCTCGCTAAGTTTTCTTAACCATTCTATTCTAACATTCAACTCATTATATTGGTTTCTTAGCATAGCTGCTTTTTTATAGCCCCATTTTTTAAAAAATTTTTTACATTCATTCTTCATCCAGTCCCACCACTCCAACACATTCCCAAAAAATTCCTGCCGCAATTTCCATCCTTTATAAGCATATATAAAAGCCTTCACAATTCTTTCATCCTCTAACAAACTTACATTTAGCTTCCATACGCCTGCACCACGCACTAAACGAGCATCCCCTTCAAAGGTTGCACACATACACACATGGTCAGAAAAGGTCACATCACGCTGCTGCAAACTTATACACCCCACATTTTTTGAGAAGAGCACCCGATCTATCCTTGATGTTACCCCTCCTCTATCAGATCTATAAGTGTCGGGTGGTGGCTTTCCCAAATGAACCTCAGCAGCATCTATAAAAGAAAAATCTTTGATTATTTGGTACAACTTTTTACCAGATACATCCATTTTTTCCCCCTCCGTCACACAGTTAAAGTCCCCAACCCAAATCGTGGGAATTCTCCCTGGCAAAAAAAAAGACAATTTCTCTAGGAGCTCTAATCTTTCTTCTTTTTTTGTTGCTCCATATATATTAATTACCCTTACCCTCCATCCTCTGACATTAATCTCTGCCAAAATACACCTCCCCACTTCCACCACAGTATAGCTCTCTAACTTTAAATTCCTATTCCCTAGCAAAATTCCTACACCATCATTTTTATTCATAGAGGAACCAGACCATATACATTGGCCATGTGGCCACTCCTGCTCAGGCACAGGTTCTGCTATTCCACATTCCTGCAAAGCATAAATATCAGCTCCTATATTTTTTAAAAAATCAAGGACTGCAGCCCTCCTGGGCTTAGATTTAATTTGTCGCACATTTAAGGATACGACATTACATAGAGTTTTGGTGGCCATACTTTGATTTTAGCAACCAAATATCCACAAACTGTCCATTTATATCTCAGCCTTTGCCTTCTGGAGGCGGGCAATTTAAGGTAAAGAGATGAGTCCCTTGACCTTCTTCCAGAAAAGGCTGATCCAAAGATATCATTGATGAAGGATATTCAGCATCTCTTCCAGGGGTAACCGGAGGTGACGCAGTCAACCTGGCCCTCTTGGCTCCCATGTCCAGAATCTCATCAGCAGGTCTGGTAACTGTAGTGAAGTCCCCTTGCTCTCCAAATTCCTCTGGGAACACCTCATCCAGACACCAAGAGACATCAGGATTCACAGGCACATCATCCTCAATTTCACCCTCACCCTGCAGCCCAGTCTGGACATCAGTTGGGTGAGGGAGATCTTCCTCGACAGGGGCTGCCTCCATACCTGCCCCTTCCTCCACTTGTACTTCTGCTAAAGTTGCAACTCCAGAGGCATGATGGACAATAGTTGCCTCATTTGCATATCCCATCAGCCCCGCCATCCCAGGCATCTCAGACACTCTGATTCTGGCTGCATCTGCATATGATTTTTTCCGCAGAGGGCAGTCTTTGAAGGCGTGACCTTCCACCTCACACAGGTTACAGACAATGCGATTAACACATTCCTTTGCTGCATGCCCCTCCTGATTGCACTTGGAGCACCTGCCCGTTTTCTGACACCCTTCTTTTGTATGGCCAAAAACCTTGCAGTTTCTACAAAATGGTGGACACCTGGGAAAGAACAAATATCCCCTATCTCTTCCAATGGAGAAATTTGAAGGAGGGAAATGAAAACCTCCTGGTTCCTCAATGCTTTGGCGAAAACGGACACGAAATTTGTATTTCCCGGTCCATAGCAATTCAGAGTTCAAGATTTTGTTTTCATACTTGACATATGCACAATGCCTGGACAAAAAGGCCACAATATCCTGCAGTGGTACATGTGCATTATACAAAAAAACCACCAAGAAGACTTCTCCTTCATCATAGAGTAAAACAAAAGAGAGTCCAGCAAGCTCAGGGTTATTAATATTTTCCATCAAGTTGAAATGCAGATTATGGCAAGCAGGTAAATCCATCAAGATCAAAGTATAATGACCAACCTTGTGCTCCTGCAGACAGAGAATCTTCGTCCGTTCCACCTTCAAAATTCCAAAAACGACATTGCGTACCAAATATCGCATATCCAGGGTTTTCTCCAATCCAGCATCCACTTCAATACGAATTCCATATTTGACCCGGGTTTCCCCGGCCTTAGCATGGCGCACAATTACGCCCATTGTCGATCGCCTTCCTGCCACTGGCTGTCTCCCTATAGCAACAAGCAGCTTAAGCCCCAAAGGGCGATGCTGCAGGGCCGAGAGTTCAGCACTGGACGCCTCTGGTTAGCCACTTGAGCTTAGCCAAAAGGCCGAGAAGCGATAACCCGAGCGGCCCTTGCCTTGCCCGAGCCTGTCCCATACTGCTGTTCACCCCTTGCAGCGATTGATTCAGCCTACTCCTAGGCAATTCCATGGGGCCCTGCAGGCTCACACACATTTACAGCTACTAAGCGGGAGGGAGGTGAATAAAGGCCGGAGAGGAAGCCAGACAGGATTTGCTTCTTTTGCTTGCACCACAATGCAGTGCTGAAAGAGGAGGAATCTACATAAAAACGCCTTCCTGGCAACGCCCAAATGCCCTCCTGCCATGCAGATAAACACTGGCAGCGGCAGCAAGTGCATGCCCACAGCCACCCCTTGTTCCTTCACACCTTGTATCAGCTTTAATCCAGTCCTGTGCTGCCTGCTGAGCAGCACTGAACAACACTGCCTGGGCCCAGGCTTTTATCTCTGAGGCAGGCCCCATTATGATGTCAGAAAGCTGGCTCTGGAATCCTGAGGGCTCCACTATGACACGTGCAAAGTTCCGTCTGAACTTTATATAAGACGGTGAGGCTCAGTCAGTCACTCAGTGTTGCCTGAGAGGGCAACACTGCAACAGCCGGCCGCCAGGCTGTCTTTTTTTTGCACATTTATTTGCCTCCAGGAGGCCACAAGAGGGAGACAAGGGACTGCAAAATGGAAAATAGGCATCCACCAACTTTACAGACAACTTCTCTTTGCTCCTACAACCTCCATCCTTGCACAGTTTGTTATTCTTCCAGGTAACATAGTAACAAATCCAAATTGCTGCTCTCTTTGTAGGCAAGCAAGGGTTTGTTGCAACTGCAATTCTTACTTCTTCTTGAAATGTAGGGACGACAGTACATTCCATCACATCCATCTAGTGTACACAGGTAGGTCCATTGTGGCGGGTAGGCGGCTGGCTGCTTTAATGGCTGTTTGCTGTTCCCCTACTCCACTCCACTCCACTATTTGACTGTGGTGCTGCATCAATCAGTGGCTGGCTCAGGTGCAGCTCTTTAACTTACCTAGGAGGGAGGGCGGAGAGAAGACAAGGAAGGTGAATGAGCTGTTCCAATGTGAAATGCCGGAAACACAGAAACACAGAAGACACACACACACACAACAAGAGGTGGCAATGTATTCATTAATTGCATTTAATAAATGAGCTCATTATCACACATGACTGTACAAATGCATTGTCCAACAGGTGTTGAAATAATGGGATTAAAAGGGGAGATCCCATCAGAAAGACAAAAACAATAGCAAACACAAATAGCACTTTTGGAATCTGATTTTAGTCAACACATAAGGGAAGGGTGCACCGGTCCTGGAAATACTGCAATACCAGGTCAATGCGTGGAGTGGACAGAGCAAGCTCTATTTCCATCTCCCTGTTCTAAAAATCCATTTAATATATGGTCCCCAGATAGGGGACGTATCAGATATTAAACTGATAAGAACAGATTTTTTTGATTTGGCTGTACCACAACGATACAAAACCGTTTATTCAAATTTCAAAGATTTACATACAGGTGCAAATACATTAATTGATCAATTCCAATCATTAAAATGCCATTTTACATATGCAGAGGCGTCTTTTTGTTTATCAAGTAACAGGTATAAATACATCTCACTTAAAATCATCCCATATACATCATCCACCGACAAGATATCCTTTTTAAAAAGTAAAATGTTCCGTGCCTTCCAGAGAGCTGCCTTCACACAGTTGATGATCCTCCATGCCGTCCATCTATTTTGCGTACAATCACAATCTATCTGTCCATATAGAATTACATAATAGTTTAACGTTTTAATTGCTGTAATTGTTCTTAAAAGTGGCAAAATCTTGCTCCATATAGTCTTTGAGAAAGCGCAAGTCCATAAAAGATGAAAGACTGTTTCTTCTTGGTGGCATCCCTCTCTTGGGCATACGGCAGTGTTTGATAGTCTTCTTCTGTGCTGAAAGGAACGGCATGGCAGGCAACTGTGGACGCAGCTCCAGGCTAGATCTTTCTGGGAATTAAAAAGATAATAACAATTCATCATTCTCCATATGTTTTTACATTGTATTTCGTTAAAATTACCAATAATACATACTTCAGTGGATTTTAAAATAAACTTAGTTAACACTTTGCCATTCATTAAGACCTCTGTTTTTACCTTAGTGAGATTAAAAAGGACAACAATTTTCTCAAAAATGTCATAAATATATGGTGTGTCAAAACTATACGGATGCTTGAGGTCAGTTTTAAACCAACCGAGACGCCTCATACAATTCCCCAAATTATATTTTAAAAAGAAGGACCAGTAGTTTTCTTTAAAAAAATTCCTAAAGCATAATGAAAAAAATTTAGTATATAAGAAAACTCTGAAATCAGTAAAATCCTTTCCTCCTTTTTCTTTGGGTTTAAAAACAGTTTCTCTTTTTAATTTTTCCATTTTTGAGTTCCAAAAAAAGGTGAAGCATGCTTTTTGTAATTTACATAGAACTCGAGTGGGAGGGGGGAAGACCAAGCTCAGGTATAAAATCAAGGGCAGGATCACCATTTTAATAATAAGCACTTTGCCCTCCATAGTCAGCTCTCGTAATCTCCATATGCACAACTTCTGGTTCACTTTTTGCATAATCCCCTCCCAGTTTTCTGTTACATCATTGTATTTATTAAAATATACACCTAAAATCTTCACTTTTTCTACAGTTGGAACTTCAATGTCACTCATGTCTATTGCACCTATCTTTAAAATTTCACATTTATTAAAATTAACTTTAAAACCTGATGCACAGCAAAAATTGTTGATTAGTTTTAAAGACTTCTTTAGTGATATGTTGTCTTTACAGGTTATGGCGACATCATCCATATAACTTGCTACCTTGGCTTCTATACCTTTGCTCCCAGGGAGAGATACTCCACGAATATCATTATCTCTCCTGATCATGCATAAAAGGGGTTCAAGAGCACAGATAAAAAGTAGGGGTGATAGGGGGCAGCCTTGTTTCACACCGGACCTGAGGGGAACAGCCTGGGACTTAAAACCATTAATTAAAATTCTACTTTGACAGTTATCGTAAAATGCCTTTAAAGAATTTAAAAAATTCCCTGGTATGCCCATCTTTCCTAAAACATTAAATAAAAACTGGTGTGAGACCCTATCAAATGCTTTTTCAAAGTCTACCATTAAAATTGCCAAGTTGCTTTTCCTGCTGTTTGCGTCATCTATCAGGTCTTTTATGAGGTTTAGGTTTTCCCATATACTCCTACCTGGGATTCCACATACTTGGTTTGGATGAATAAGCGTCTCAATCACGTTTTTTAATCTGTTTGCACAGATCTTGGCCATTACCTTATAATCACAATTTAGGAGTGTAATCGGCCTCCAATTCTTGATCTCCTCCTTATTACCTTTTTTATACAATAAAGAAACGTCACCCATTTTCCAAGATTCTGGTAAAATTTTTGAGTTAAAAGCTTCTAAAAGGAGAGATAAAAGATCATCCTTTAAAACCTCATAAAACGTTCTATAAAATTCAATTGGTACCCCATCAGCTCCTGGAACTTTACCCAACTTAAAACTATTTATGGTATCCAGTATTTCTTTTTCTGTAATGGGCTGTAATAAAACAGATTGGGCATTAGAATCTAAAACACATGAAATTTCCTTTAAAACATCATCCATAACATTTTTATCCACATTTTTTTCGTTAAAAAGGTCTTTATAATAAGTATGTGTTTTTTCCAAAATATTATCAATTACTGTTTCTCCTTCCATTTTTTCTATATGAATTCTCCTCTGTACACTTTTTTTAAAAAAATATCTGGAGCACTTTTCATTTTCTTCAATGTGTTGTATTTTAGCCTTAAAGATTATTTCTTTTCCTTTATCTTCCAAAAATGTTTTTACCTCTTTTTTAACGTGTATTATTTCTTCAGTCACATCTATCCCCACAGACCTCATTTTGTAGAGTGTTTGTAATTGTGTATTATATTTTTCGTAAACCGCTCTCTTTTCTCTTGCTTTTTGAACTCCATACCTGATAAAGAATTCTTTTATATTTTTCTTCATTTTATCCCACCATATTCTCATAGATTCTGTAGGGTCCTTTTTCTGCTTGCACCTGTTGTAAAACTTAGTAAAATCTGCCATTATTTTTTCATCTTTTAAAAGCGACACGTTCATCTTCCATGAACTAGCACCTCTTCTAAAACCAGGATCAAGATTTAAGACAAATAAAAGGCCTTTATGGTCAGAGAACATGTTAGTTAAAAGTTCACAGTGGACAGGTAAGATTTGCTGAGAAGAAAAAATAAAATCAATTCTTGAGCTGCATCGTATATTACTCCATGTAGTACTTTCCAGTTCAGACATTTTTTTGTTGCAATTTTTAAAAACATCTGTAAGTTTAAAGTCAGTTACGATATTACTTAATAGACCAGAAGTTTTGTCATAGTTTCTACTGGAAGATTGTGTAGATCTTTTTTCACCTCTTAAAACACAATTAAAATCCCCGGCTAAAACTAAAGGACAGGAATTATTAATAAACAGAGGTAAAATTTCCAACATCTCTTCTCTTTCTTTTTTGTTCGGTGATCCATAAAAATTTAAAAACTGCCACATAACACCATTAAGAAAGGCCTTAACCAATAAAATCCTACCTGGTAAAATTTCTTGTTTAAAGGAAATATTAACATTACCTTTAAAAAGTATTGCCACTCCTGCAGATTTTGTTATATTGGAACCAGACCACACCGAAGTCCCATATGTCCAATCTTTTTCATACCTCTTATATTCCGCCTGATGAGGGATGCCACACTCCTGCAAGAAGAACACCGAGGCGGAAAGCAGGGATAGATAATTAAAAAGTACTGTTCTGCGTGTGCTTGACTTGATACCCCTTACATTTAGGGAGAGTCCTTTCAAAACTGCCATCAATGAAGTTAAAAGGTGGGATAAAACACAAATTTCAACCTCTTAAAGTCTTAATTTCTTCTTCCAGCCTAGCCAACCCCTGAGAACTGTCAGAGATATCCTGGTCACCCCTAGAGGTCACGCAGCGCAATAAGTCTGTTGAGCTGGAATCACTGTCTGTTGCCTCCTCCGAAAAATCCTCACAGAGAGGACTAGGGAGAGTATTTGGATCACTCGTCACTGTCTTCTTACCCCTTTCTGGCGGTTCTGACCCATAGTCCATCTCTTCCGTGCGGCTTCTTGTATGGGAAGCCCCAGGCTGTCTGACAGACGTCTGAGCCATTTCTTCCGGGGTTTCCGAGATGATGCTGGGTGTTTCAAGTTCTCCCTCAGGTTGTATTGCCGAATAACGGTTTCCCATCTTCAGTACTTCCCGATTTAGAGGATCACCTGTTTTCCTTTTTTTTGCACCCGATTCTTCTTTTAGTTGAGCCTGAGATGCAGCTTCCTCCGGGTTACTACCTTCCCTGCAAGAGGAAAGCATCCCCGTCCCCTGCTTCTCCATCCTTTTCCTCTCCTTTTGACGGTCTTTCATTTTAATCTGCGACTGGAATCCTTCACTGTCAAGAGAGACAACAGACTTACCGGTAGAAATTTCTGTAGCGTGACCTGCTTCCTGGGCTTCCATATTTGCCTCCTCTTCTGGGGCTGGCTGGTTTCCAAGCTGTCTCCCACGTTGAGGTTGGTGCATATTTTTTTGCGGTTTCTGTCTGTGGGGACAGGATGCATAGAAGTGACTGGGATCTTGACATAAACTACAATTTTTTGGTTCACTACAACTTCGAACCGTATGATTTTTACTTCCACAATTTGTACAGGTACTTTCACAATCATTTTTTGAATGCCCATATTTTTTGCAGATTCTGCAGAATTCCTCCATACCATTAAAAAAAATATCACCATTAATATTGCCCAATTTAAAACGAGCTGGGGGTACCAATTTTTCCTCAGGTGTTTTGGGATTGTCTTTTAATTCTACAAAAAATTTCCATTTTGAAGTCCACACATCAAACTCATTCATAACCTTCCCCTTAGGAATAACTAGAGTACAGTAATTTTTCAGAAAGAACACAATCTCCTCTTCAGTTATATAAGGGGAATACATTTTAATCACCATGAGTTTTCGATCTGAGGGGAAGTGCTCCACAATCTGGACCCCTTTCAGCCTGGGATCTCTGCCTACCTTTTTCAAGCGATTCACAAAATCCAAGTAAATACCGTCATATCGCAAGGTCACGTCATAGATCCCACGCCTAGGATAGTCCTGGATTGCCAAAATCTCCAAGGGTCGGATTGCGAACACTCCCAGGAGCACTTCCTCGATCAGGTGTTTCAGACCGCCGTTTGCTGGAGCCTCCTCCGTATACGTAAAACGTATAGAGTTTTTGAGCCGAGTGAAATTCGGCTCAAATGTTGGGTTGTCATTTCCTGCCATGACAAACCACCAACTTGTATGCGCACCACAGAGACACACGGGTCACTGTAACCAACTAACGCAACTCCCCTTTTCGGCCGAAACCTACACGGGGGTATATGGATCGCAACCCGTTGCTCAGGACTAAGCCTCTCTCCCAAATAGCAGCACGGGGGTGAAGTCCAGGCGAACCTGGACGATCCCCCGAGGCCGAGAGAGAGGGTACCTGAGCACCTCCCAACCAAGACCAAGGCAGAGCTGATACGAATAAACAGCACTACACTTGATCTCAGCCAGAAGGCCGAGAAGCGATAACCCGAGCGGCCCTTGCCTTGCCCGAGCCTGTCCCATACTGCTGTTCACCCCTTGCAGCGATTGATTCAGCCTACTCCTAGGCAATTCCATGGGGCCCTGCAGGCTCACACACATTTACAGCTACTAAGCGGGAGGGAGGTGAATAAAGGCCGGAGAGGAAGCCAGACAGGATTTGCTTCTTTTGCTTGCACCACAATGCAGTGCTGAAAGAGGAGGAATCTACATAAAAACGCCTTCCTGGCAACGCCCAAATGCCCTCCTGCCATGCAGATAAACACTGGCAGCGGCAGCAAGTGCATGCCCACAGCCACCCCTTGTTCCTTCACACCTTGTATCAGCTTTAATCCAGTCCTGTGCTGCCTGCTGAGCAGCACTGAACAACACTGCCTGGGCCCAGGCTTTTATCTCTGAGGCAGGCCCCATTATGATGTCAGAAAGCTGGCTCTGGAATCCTGAGGGCTCCACTATGACACGTGCAAAGTTCCGTCTGAACTTTATATAAGACGGTGAGGCTCAGTCAGTCACTCAGTGTTGCCTGAGAGGGCAACACTGCAACAGCCGGCCGCCAGGCTGTCTTTTTTTTGCACATTTATTTGCCTCCAGGAGGCCACAAGAGGGAGACAAGGGACTGCAAAATGGAAAATAGGCATCCACCAACTTTACAGACAACTTCTCTTTGCTCCTACAACCTCCATCCTTGCACAGTTTGTTATTCTTCCAGGTAACATAGTAACAAATCCAAATTGCTGCTCTCTTTGTAGGCAAGCAAGGGTTTGTTGCAACTGCAATTCTTACTTCTTCTTGAAATGTAGGGACGACAGTACATTCCATCACATCCATCTAGTGTACACAGGTAGGTCCATTGTGGCGGGTAGGCGGCTGGCTGCTTTAATGGCTGTTTGCTGTTCCCCTACTCCACTCCACTCCACTATTTGACTGTGGTGCTGCATCAATCAGTGGCTGGCTCAGGTGCAGCTCTTTAACTTACCTAGGAGGGAGGGCGGAGAGAAGACAAGGAAGGTGAATGAGCTGTTCCAATGTGAAATGCCGGAAACACAGAAACACAGAAGACACACACACACACAACAAGAGGTGGCAATGTATTCATTAATTGCATTTAATAAATGAGCTCATTATCACACATGACTGTACAAATGCATTGTCCAACAGGTGTTGAAATAATGGGATTAAAAGGGGAGATCCCATCAGAAAGACAAAAACAATAGCAAACACAAATAGCACTTTTGGAATCTGATTTTAGTCAACACATAAGGGAAGGGTGCACCGGTCCTGGAAATACTGCAATACCAGGTCAATGCGTGGAGTGGACAGAGCAAGCTCTATTTCCATCTCCCTGTTCTAAAAATCCATTTAATATATGGTCCCCAGATAGGGGACGTATCAGATATTAAACTGATAAGAACAGATTTTTTTTGATTGAAAAATGCTTTATTGACAATCAATCGTCATCATACAAACATTACTGCGACGCAGCGCGAGCCATGAAGCAGCAAATAATAAATAATAACAGTCGTCAAACATAACATGACAGTATAATACACAGTACAGGCTAGCCTATGCTATACATTACACCACATGCTACACTAACATTCTTGCATTCACTAAAGCCAAACAACAAAGCATTACAGACAAGTGATGGGATAGGGGAGTGGGTAGGAGGGGATAGGGAAGCGGGAAATCACAGGCCCGAAGCTTTATTGAAAGACAACACACAAGAAGGGAGAGTGGGGGGAAGGGGAGTATCAGTCCTCTTCCTCATCGACGTCCGGGCTGTCCCAGGTGGAATAGTCTCTGAGCAGGCTGTGGATCAGCCTGCGGCAGTCCTGGACGGACACACTCTCTCTCCGCAAAATCAGACGATTCCTGGCGAACCATATAGCGTCCTTAAAACAGTTCATAAGGCGCCAGGCTTCCTGGATTGCTCCATCCGTGGTATTCCCAGGAAATAGTCCATAAAGTACCGAGCGGTACGACAGTCTGTTCCTGGGAACTGAGTCCTTGAGTTCGTGTTCCAAGGCTTTCAACAGACCCTGTGCAAAGGGGCACTGCCAGAAAATGTGCAAAGATGTTTCCTCCGTGAAGGGGCACCTGGGGCAGTACCGGGTCTTGCACAGGTTGCGGGCATGCATGAATGACCTAAGAGGCAGTCCTCCCTGGATGGCCATCCATGAAATGTCCTTGTGCCCGTTGGTCAACCTGCCAGATGACACGTTAGTCCAAACAGTCTCCAACGTGTCGGCATGAAGCCCTGGAACAAACTCCAGTGGGTCCTTTGCTCTGATGTGCTTGTGGATCGTCTTAGGTTTCCACAAGTCGGGCTTAAGACCCTCCAGTTGATGCTCCCTCACAAACCGGACGACATCTCCGTAGAACCAGGGAGCGTGCCAGTTGTAAGGGAAGGAGCTGTCCCACTTATCCCAGCCAAAACCTCGCCAGAGGGGAAGGAGGAAGTAGCGGGACATGGCCTTGCCCGCAGAGCCGTTTGCTGTCCTCAGAGTCCTACGAACACAGTCACATACAAAAGCGATCCGCAGCAGAGTGGGAATGTCGGGTATACCCTTCCCACCTTTGCGGGGCTCCTTGTACATAACAGTCCGCTTTACTCTGTCCATTTTCGAGCCCCAGATGAAGCGAAACACAGTCCTGGTAATGGCCCTCGAGACCGTTGCAAGAGGGGGCCATGCCTGTGCAGTGTATTGTAGCACAGGCAAGACTTCGTTACGCAGGACCATTGCTTTGCCCTCAATAGTGAGTTGTCTGAGGCTCCACAGTCCGATCCTTTGGTTGACTTTGGCCAAGCGTTCTTCCCACGACTTTAGGGCTGCACCTTCCTTACCGAACCAGACTCCCAGAATTTTGATGAAGTCCGGCTTGATAGTAAACGGGAAGGAGGCAGGAGAAGGCAGGTACCACTTTCCGAAGAGCATGGCTTCCGACTTCCCGCAGTTGACTTTTGCCCCTGAAGCGCGTCCGAACTCCTCACAGGTCTGGACGAGTGCAGTCACCGAACTCTGGTCGGCGCAGAAGACGGTCACGTCGTCCATGTACAGCGAGCATTTGACCTCGAAGTGTCCTGGACCTGGTGCGGTGATCCCTCTGATCTCTCCATTCTGCCGGATAGCCTCTGCGAAGAGCTCTATAACACAAACAAAAAGGAGAGGTGAAAGAGGACAGCCTTGTCTAACCCCCGACGATACAGGAAAGGGGTCAGTCTTCCAGCCGTTCACCAGCACCGAGCTGTAAATGTCGCAATACATCAGGTTAACATACAAACAGAACAACCTGCCAAGCCGCAGCCTACGCAGAGCCTTACCCATGAATTCGTGAGAGACCCGGTCAAAAGCCTTCTCCTGATCCAGACTGACCAGGGCCGCGTGTGTACGGCGGCTTTGCATGTAATGCACCGTGTCCCTCACCAGGGCAAGACTGTCGGCCACCCTACGGCCAGGAATGCCGCAGGTTTGGTCCGATCCGATGATCTGTCCGATGACAACCTTCAGTCTGTTGGTCAATACTTTGGCGAGGATCTTGTAGTCCACGTTCAGGAGAGAGATGGGACGCCAGTTTTTCAGGTCACATCTCTCCCCCTTCCGCTTATACAAGATCGTGATCATGCCTTCTCTCAAGGACGGTGGCATTCTACCCTCCACCACCATCTCCTCATAGAGCTCCAGCAGGTCCGGACAGATCAAGTCCCCCAGCGCTACATAGAGCTCTGCTGGGAGACCATCACTGCCCGGGGTCCTGCCGGGTCTGAAGGATTTAGCGGCAGAGAGCAGTTCCTCCACCGTCAGGGGTACGTCCATAGCCTCCGTACCTGCAGGATCAAGATGATTAGTGATACCTGACAGGAATTTATCGGCGGCTTCGGGGTCAGTGGTTTTCCGGGAGTAGAGGCTTCGGTAGTAGTCTGTGACGACTCCCATCACCTCCTTCTTCCCAGAATGCATGTTTCCGGTCTCATCTCGGAGTTCCTTCAGGGGCGTGTGGCCGGCATGGAGTTTCCTGAAAAAGAACGAGTTACATTTCTCACCCTTCTCCAGGTTCTCCACCTTGGAACGAAAGACAATTCGCTTGGATTCCTCCTCAAAGTGCCTTTTCAGGCCCTTTTTGGCTTCCTCCAGCTCCTTCCTGACGTCCCAGCCGCATTGAAGGAGGTCTTGCAGGGATCGCAGCTGACGCTGCATCTCTCTGAAGTCTCTCTTCCTCTCACACGCCTGTTGACGACTTTTTGCCTGAAAGAAACAACGAAATTCAACTTTAACATATTCCCACCAGTCACAGGTTTTGTCAAAGAAAACTTTATCATTCCTCCAAACAATATAGGCGTCTCTAAGTTCCGCCAGTACCTCTTCTCTTTCCAGCAGGGCACAATTCAGCTTCCAGGAGCCAGGGCCGGGAGGAAAACCGTGGCCGATGGCACCCTGGAAGAGAATGGCCCTGTGGTCAGAGAAGAAGCAGGGGACCATGGAGTGCCCATGCTGCTTGACTGCCCGGGAGGTGAACACAAAGTCAATCCGAGAACGAAGTGAGCCATCGGGTCGGCTCCATGAATAGTTCACAGAGCCGATCCCCATGGAGCCCACAACGTCCTGCAAGGATGCTTCGGTTACCATCTCGATAAGCAGTTTGGAACTGACATCCAGCTTGATTGAAGTGCCGGAACTTCGTCCATCCTCTTCGATGGGGCAGTTGAAGTCCCCGGCCATCACCACTGCCCTAGTGGTGGCGAGCTGGGTCCGCAGGGTCTGGAATAGTTCCAGGCGCTCAGCCTTCATAGGGGGAGCGTACACGTTGATGAGCCTAATCGGCTCTCCCGCCCAGGAACCGTCTACGACCAACAAGCGGCCGCAGACGAGCTCCTGGACAGAGTCAACAGTAAATACGCTTCCCCTAATCAGGATGGCAACCCCTGCAGACTTACAGTCGCCCCCACCAGACCAGTAGGACGGGCCATGGGTCCACTGCCTGGCCAGATGATGGTATGACCTGGAAGAGGGGAGAGTACATTCCTGCAGCATAAATACATCACTCGACTGCTTGGAAAGAAAAGTTAGCACCATCTGACATCTAGTCCTATCTCTAACACTCCTCACATTGAGGCTAAAGATGTTAAGTTTAGCAGCCATGGGGGAGAATAAAGAAGGTTAGTGCAAACGATACACCTTAGTTACCAGTCCGGTCGGGCGGATCCTCCTCTCTGGAGCCTGGCGGGTCCGGAAGATCCAGCAGGCCCTCTGACAAAAATTGTTCCAGGATTGTAGCCACCTGGATGTCTGTTGTGAAGTCGATGACCTCAGGTTCAGACACGAGTTCCTCCACCATCTGCTCCATTTCCTCCTGCTGCGCAAGGGAATCTTCGCAGATTTCCACGACTTGTCTCTTTGAGGACTCAGCAGCTGGGCTGTCCCTCACCTTTCTCTTCCTCTGGATGGCACCTGAGGAGACAAGAGGGGGAAAATCCTCCAGGGAGAGGACTCCAGCAGCTGGAGGGGAAGATGTTAGTGCTGCTGGAGCTGGGGAGAAGGGAGGCTGGGTTGGGAGAGGTGCAGGTGACAGGACCACTGAGATGGGTGGGTAGGAGAAGGTGAGGGCCTCAGTGGGGGTGACAGGGGTTGGGGACGGGGGGGTGGGGAGGGCCGGGCGAGGGAGGGTGGGAAGGGTAGGGCGAGGGAGGGCCGGGAGAGGGGGGGAGGGACTGTCGTCTTCTTACCATCCTTCTTTTTCCCGGTCTTCTGTGCCGCTGGAGCTCTGGCTGGGGCGGGGTTCCCTCTGGCTGGAGCTTTCGCTGCTACAGTTGCCCAGGATCGATCCCTCTTCGGGCAGTCCTTGTAAGAGTGGGCTGCTTGTCCGCAGAGGTTGCACATTGTCCGTTTCGGGCAGTCTTTGGTCTCGTGTCCTGTTACCCGGCAGTTCTTGCAGGCGTCCTCCTTGCAGTCCTTCACCGAATGACCCTTCTTGCTGCATCTCCTGCAGATCTGCGGCATGTCCGGGTAGTAGATGAGGCCGTAGGAGTTGCCCAGCGAGAATGACTGGGGCAGGTGCTGGAGGCCGTCTTCCGCGCTCGAATCCTTGTTCAGTCGGACGATTACCGACCACTTGCCAGTCCAGAAGCCGAGTCCGTTCAGGATGTGGGTGGGTTCCCTCACCACTGTGCAGAACCGCTTCAGGAGCGTGGTGATGTCTTTGCCGGGGGTGTGTGGGTTCCGCATTGAGACCGTCACCCGCCTTTCCTCTCTTTGGACAGGGCAGTTGCCCACAAAGCGAGAGAAAGGGGATTCAGGCCTCGCCGCTTTCACCATCTCCCAGTACCTTCTGCAGATGTTGATCGAAGCGAAGGTCACGAAGAACATCCCGGTCATGAAGGCCTGGATACTGATGGTCTCCGGCTTAGCGAAGCCCTGATCCAGGAGCATCTTCTGGCAGAACACTTCTTCCGTCATGTCCGGCACTCTCCCGTCCACCTCCTTGAGCTTCAGGGCCACCGTCTGCTTCATCCAGGGCTCCAGGGTTGGAGCAGCCTGGTTCGGCTTCCTGGTGGCCTGTTCGCTTGAGGAGGCTTCAGGAGGAGATGTCCTGGCCTGGGCCGGCTCACCTGGTCCATCAGCCTTCTTCTTCTGGGTGGCAGGGTTGCTGGTTGAGGCCATGGCTTCTTCCAGCTGTTCCTGTCGCTTGGGGAGGATCTTCGATAGCTCTTTCCCGAAGGGGGCGGAGCTATGCAAATCTTCTCCTTGCTGGCCGAGGTTCTTCCACGAAATTTCTTCCGCAGCGGTTCCTCGTCGAGCTTCTTCTTCTGCGGCCGAGCTTCTTCGAAGATCCCCTTCAGCAGCGGCTCTTCTCCGAAGTTCTCCTTCTTCTTCCCGGCAGCGATCTCCCGGAGCTTCTTCCTCGATGGCGGCTTCTCCCTTCTGGATCGTCGTCTTCGCTGGTTCTTCTCCGCAGTTCGTCGCCGGCTTCGTCTGGAACGCTCTTGGATCGCTAAGCTAGTGTTTATAGCCCCCAGTGGTTCTCCGAGCTATCTATCCTTACAAGGACTGATAAGAACAGATACTACACTTGATCTTAGCCAAAAGGCCGAGAAGCGATAACCCGAGCGGCCCTTGCCTTGCCCGAGCCTGTCCCATACTGCTGTTCACCCCTTGCAGCGATTGATTCAGCCTACTCCTAGGCAATTCCATGGGGCCCTGCAGGCTCACACACATTTACAGCTACTAAGCGGGAGGGAGGTGAATAAAGGCCGGAGAGGAAGCCAGACAGGATTTGCTTCTTTTGCTTGCACCACAATGCAGTGCTGAAAGAGGAGGAATCTACATAAAAACGCCTTCCTGGCAACGCCCAAATGCCCTCCTGCCATGCAGATAAACACTGGCAGCGGCAGCAAGTGCATGCCCACAGCCACCCCTTGTTCCTTCACACCTTGTATCAGCTTTAATCCAGTCCTGTGCTGCCTGCTGAGCAGCACTGAACAACACTGCCTGGGCCCAGGCTTTTATCTCTGAGGCAGGCCCCATTATGATGTCAGAAAGCTGGCTCTGGAATCCTGAGGGCTCCACTATGACACGTGCAAAGTTCCGTCTGAACTTTATATAAGACGGTGAGGCTCAGTCAGTCACTCAGTGTTGCCTGAGAGGGCAACACTGCAACAGCCGGCCGCCAGGCTGTCTTTTTTTTGCACATTTATTTGCCTCCAGGAGGCCACAAGAGGGAGACAAGGGACTGCAAAATGGAAAATAGGCATCCACCAACTTTACAGACAACTTCTCTTTGCTCCTACAACCTCCATCCTTGCACAGTTTGTTATTCTTCCAGGTAACATAGTAACAAATCCAAATTGCTGCTCTCTTTGTAGGCAAGCAAGGGTTTGTTGCAACTGCAATTCTTACTTCTTCTTGAAATGTAGGGACGACAGTACATTCCATCACATCCATCTAGTGTACACAGGTAGGTCCATTGTGGCGGGTAGGCGGCTGGCTGCTTTAATGGCTGTTTGCTGTTCCCCTACTCCACTCCACTCCACTATTTGACTGTGGTGCTGCATCAATCAGTGGCTGGCTCAGGTGCAGCTCTTTAACTTACCTAGGAGGGAGGGCGGAGAGAAGACAAGGAAGGTGAATGAGCTGTTCCAATGTGAAATGCCGGAAACACAGAAACACAGAAGACACACACACACACAACAAGAGGTGGCAATGTATTCATTAATTGCATTTAATAAATGAGCTCATTATCACACATGACTGTACAAATGCATTGTCCAACAGGTGTTGAAATAATGGGATTAAAAGGGGAGATCCCATCAGAAAGACAAAAACAATAGCAAACACAAATAGCACTTTTGGAATCTGATTTTAGTCAACACATAAGGAAATACTGCAATACCAGGTCAATGCGTGGAGTGGACAGAGCAAGCTCTATTTCCATCTCCCTGTTCTAAAAATCCATTTAATATATGGTCCCCAGATAGGGGACGTATCAGATATTAAACTGATAAGAACAGATAAGGTTTCAACAAAGTTTTTTATTGGCAAAAATAATATATTTTACAGACTTTTTTTTAAAATTGAAACCACAAGATAAAATCAACAGCATAATACATGAATATTCATACATTTAAATGAATACAAAAGTAATAATAATAAGACCATTAATACAGATGTTATAATAAAAGTACAGAACAATAGCAGGATAAAATTTATACAGGGCATAAAAGACATAAAAGAATAAAACCATTTTTATTTACAATGTTATGGTATTCCACATTTGCAAACACCACATGGATGTTGCTTCTTTTACCCCTAGCTGCTTTTTGTCCCTAAGATAATAAATATACATTTCACTTAGGGCATATTTCACACAATTTTTAACGTCAATAAAATCATGTTTAAAAAGCAGAATGTTCCTAACCTTCCAAATGGCATTCTTAAAACAGTTTAAAATGATCCAACAGACCATTTGCTGTTTAAAACTTGGGCAGTTAAAAAGACCATAAAACACGTATTCAAATTTAAGATCTTTAAGACCGCAGGCCCATTTCAGCAATGGGCCTACCTTCCTCCAAACCTCCTGTGCATATGGGCAGTTCCAAAACAGGTGCATTATCGTCTCGTCGTCACCACACCTGTCTCTCGGGCACTTGGCTCTCGCCACCAGTCCTCGCCTATGCTGGAATTCACGAGTAGGGAGGCACTGGTGAACGATTGCCCAGGCAAGGTCCTTGTGCACATTTGCCATAAATTTCCCGAAAACGTTCCGCCACACCACCTTGGACCTTGCCTGTGAGAAATTTGAAACTGCCAGTGTATCCTCCTGCCGCCTACAGGAGAGTGACACTTTTTTCTGGTCCCCCAATATGTCAGGCTCCAATTCTTGGAGACCTAGGAGCCTGACAGTTTTTTCGAGCACCGCATATTGTTTTGGGGGACACAGAAGCACAGGAGAATTCAAAGGGACACGAAACCATCGTTTAAAAATCATGCCCGTAGCGTACTTTAAAAAGTAGCTAAAAATACCATCAGAATTATACATTTTAAAACAGAAGCAAAAGTATTTAATGTAAAAGAAGTTAAAAAGGTTAGGAACATCTCTCCCGCCATTGTCCTTACATCTGTACATAAAATCACGTTTTAGTTTTTCCATTTTGGAACCCCATAAAAACATAAAACAGATCCTGGTCACTTTTTTAATATATAAAATTGTTGGAGGGAAAACCATAGCTACATAAAGCATTATGGGTAATAAAACAGATTTAATTATTAAAACTTTTCCCTCCATGGTGAGATTTCTCAAATTCCACATTAAAACCTTTTTTTCCATTTTGGCAATTACTGAATCCCAATTGGGTCTCCCATCGTTTTCTTGATTAAAAACAATTCCTAAAATTTTTATCTGATCCTGCTGCATGTTAACTCCTGGTGTCACAGAGGAATCCCATACACCAGTATAAAAACAGTCACACTTATCAACGTTTAATTTAAAACCAGAGGCTTCACAAAAAAAGCCGGTGTTCCTCAATGCCCGTCTCATAGAAGCGGCGTCTGGGCATAGGACGGTGGCGTCATCCATATAGCCTAGGATTTTTACCTGGTTCCCCCTTCCTCCAGGTATGGGCACGCCTCTGATGACTTTATCATCTCTTATTAGGGTGAACAGAGGTTCTATGGCACAAATAAAAAGGAGCGGAGACAACGGGCACCCCTGTTTCACCCCTGATAAAAGAGGAACACCTTTAGTTAAAAATCCGTTGATAGAAATTTGGCTAAAACAGGATCGATATAAAAGCTTAATACGTGTTAAAATAATTTCAGGAACAGCCATCTTTTTAAGAACCATAAAAAGATATTCATGGGAGACCCGGTCAAAAGCCTTCTCGAAATCTAAGGATAAAATAGCAAGGCTTTGACCCCTTTCTTTAAAATACCAAATGATGTCACGTAAAATATTCAGGGACTCAGTAATTGACCTCCCAGGTACCCCACATACCTGGTTTGGATGGATTAATTTATGAATAAAAGGTTTAAAACGGATTGTTATTAGTTTAGCTAAAATTTTACAATCAACGTTTAAAAGAGTAATAGGGCGCCAGTTTTTTAACTGGTCCCTCTCACCTTTTTTAAAAATTAAGGACACAATCCCCCTCCTCCAGGAAGGGGGCAGCTCTTCAGTAATAAAAACTTCCTTATACAATAAAAACATGTCATTCTTTAAAATTTCCCAAAAAGCATGATAAAATTCGATGGGCAGACCATCTTCCCCAGGAGCTTTCCCATTAGAAAAACTTTTAAAAGCAAATAAAAGTTCCTCCAAGGTAATATTACGGGATAAAACTTCCTGGTCTAAAATATCTAGCTTGGCATCAAGGGAATTAAGAACATGTTCTAAAAAGGAAGGATCAATATTTTTCTTGTTAAAAAGAGATTGGTAGAAATTAAAAGCAGAATTTAAAATGCCGACCATAGTGGTTTCTCCTTCAAGGTTTAAAATGACATCTCGTTTATCCATTACCTTTTTGAAGAAGAACCGGGAACACTTCTCGCCATCCTCGAGGTGCTTTACATGTGAATTAAAAATTATTTGTTTCCCTTTCTCTTCTATGGCATATTTTATTTCAGCTTTAAGATTTAAGATATCATCATCAACATCCATACCAATCTCCTTCAATTTAAAAAGTACATGTAAACGTTTATTAAGAACATAAAACCATTGTTTTTTCTCTTTTGCTTTCTTCTTACCTGCTCGAATAAAAAAAGCTCTGATTTTGGGTTTAATGCCCTCCCACCAGTGTAGCATAGGCTGACTGGGCGCTCTATGGGACTGCCAACACTGGTAGGTCCGCACAAACTCCTCTTTAATGATGGGGTCCTCCAGGAGTGTGGTGTTTAGTCTCCAGGGACCCCTACAAGCTTTTTGCTCTCCCTCTAGCTCCAGGTGCACTGAAAGGAGCTTGTGATCAGATAAAATATTTGTTAAAAGCAAACATTTTTTGGGAATAAAACTATTAGAAGTGAAAATAAAATCAATTCTGGAGCTCACTCTTCCATTGGACCAGGTGGGGCCTGGGTCCGCAGGCAAGAGTTCCCTCCAGCAATCTTTGAATTTAAAATCACCAATAAAATTCTTGAGCAGGTAAGAAGTACGGTCAATTTTTCGATTAAAATCCCCACCCTGCCGGTGTTCTCCATCTCGCACACAGTTAAAATCACCACCCACCAGCAGGGGGGTAGACCCAACACAAAACAATGGTAAAATCTCTAATAGTTCTGCCCTCTCCTGTTTGGTAGGAGGGGCATAAACGTTTAAAACACGAATTAAAATTCCATTAAAAAGCAAATGTATTAAAATAGCTCTGCCGGGCATGATTTCAGTCACTGTTTGGATGGAGATAAAACGACCTCGGCAGAGCAATCCAACCCCCGCAGAGCGACAGTCATTTCCACCAGACCAGACTGAGGGGCCTAGTTTCCAGTCCATCTTTAAATCTTGATATTCCAAGTCATTAGGGATTCCACATTCTTGAAGCAGGCAAAGGTCAAAGTCCACAGTCTCTAAAAATGAAAATAAAGCAGTCCTGCGGACAGGGCTCTTTAGGGACCTCACATTTAGTGAGGCGACTTTGATAGGAACCAACATAGTCTTAGTTGAGGTCAGGGTCCGAACCAGAAGAGTCGTACTCGGAGATCAGCTGCGAGTCTGGACCCCCTTTTTGAGGGGTCAATAAATCTTGGATGTTGGTAGGGTCAGAGCCAGATACGTGGGCGGCTCCAACCCCCACACTGCTCTCATCCGAACTCCGATAGGCAGCTTTCCTCCGAACTCCGGACTCCTCTTCCTCTCGCTGTCTCTTTGCAGAATGGCTCCTATCCATCTCCTCGAAGTCGCTCTCACCCATCTCTGGCCCCTGGCTGAAGATATCGCTGATGTCCTTCCTGGGCAGCTGCACAGGGGCCTGTGAGGTCCCATCACTCTTGGCAACCTTTGCCTGCTTACGGGGAGCCTTCATCGCAAGCCCCTCCACAACCGCAGTGGAGGAACTTTGCTCCGACCCCCCCGTTGACCGGAAATGGTCAAAACGAGGCTCCAATCCAGCATATTTTAGGGTTTTCTTAATGGAGCCCTCGTCTGACACAGAGTGTCTCCGCTCCATGCCCACACTCTTGGGACAGGCGTCAGGTCCTACTGCAGAACCTACGGAGCCACGACGCCTGTCGCTAACCACTGCCTCAACAGGGTCCACTGCAGGCGGAGCAGAGGACCTGTTTGCAGAGGTGCCGGTCAACTTATGTCCAGCAGAGTCAGAATTCCTCCTGCTCTGCCTGGACCCGGTGGAATCCCTATGGCCGTCCCTCGAGGCTGACATCGGTGGGCCCCCCGATGGAGCTGTGAAGGACTTTGGCCTGGACCCCTCAGTCGTCAATGCTCGTTTTGGGGCATTACCAGCGGCGTCTGCACATGTTGCAAACTGCCGCTCTGGCCCTGGTCTGGGTGGCCCAGATTTCGCTCTGCGGGGGCAATCTTTAAAAGCATGCCCAGTCATGCCGCACAGATTGCACAACACCTCGGAACTGCATTTTGCCGCTACGTGTCCAACCTGGCCACACCTGTTACACTGCACCACATGGGGCCGGTCACAATGTTCTCTGGTGTGGCCATATCTCAAGCAGTTCCGGCAGGCTATTGGCATCTGGGGGTAAAATAGGAATCCTCGATTCTTCCCAATGGCAAAGTTCTGGGGTGGGTGATGTAAGCCTCCAATGCCATTGGGATCCTGGCGGAACTTCACCCAATATTTCCTTTTGCCATTCCAGAAGCTCTGGGTGTTCAAGATTTTATGTGAGAAGCGGACCTCCCTGCAGTAACGACTGAGGAAGGTTTCAATGTCACACTCTGAGACAAATGGACTGAACATGCACATCACGAGCGGGACTTCTTCCTCCCCGTAGAGGAATAAAAAGTTCAGTCCATTTAGCCGCTCCTCACTCTGGTCCGCATCAGACAATCTTTTGTGCATGTTGTCGCAACATGCCGCGGCCGTAAAGGATACGGTGTACCGACCGCGGCTTTCCTGGTCGTTGAGACACAGGATGTCCGCCCGCTTGAGCCCCAGGAAGTCCAGCAGAATCACCTCCACAATGAAGCGAAGGTTCTTCCGCTGGCGATGGCCTTCTTCCACCTCGATGCGGACGGACTGGCGCAACCGGGTGTCCCCGGATGCAAATCCAAATGTATATGGCATTTTCAGTGCCTGGGGGCTAAGCCTGTCCCTTATAGCAGCAAGGGCTCAGATTCCACAATTAAGTGGAACCCTCCCCCAAGGCCAAGGATTAGGGTACCCCAGACACCTACGAAGCCCGATAAACGCCCTCGGAACGCTCTTAGAAAAACGCCTCAAGGCCGGTTGACCTCTTGGGTAAGGCGCGATCGCAACTCGTTGTCCGGGGGCTAAGCCCACTCCCCAAATAGCAGCAAGGGGGTGAAGTCTCTCTGTGAAAAGAGACGATCCCCCAAGGCCAAGGAGCAGGGTACCCCGGACACCTCCCAACAAAACCAGATGCAGAAATTTTTTTTTTTTTTTTTTTTTTTTTTTTTTTATTAAACCATTCAGGTTTTTTTGAATAAAACCGAGAACTGTAGTTGTTCAAACCACCTCTCTATTTTTCAAAAAATCTCATCATTCTGGTTCATTATTTTATTTTTCCATCAAATACAAGATAAATCAAACAAAATTCCTCAAACTAAATACCTCCATTTTAACATTCGCCATATCCCTTCCGCATCCATACCTCTTTCTAGATCCCATTTATAATAAAAATACAATTTAGCCAATACCATACTAACCACATCCTCCATCTCAAATACTTCTCTTTTATACACATTCAAATTCCTCGTATTCCACAATACCTCTTTCACACAAGTCAAAAAAATCCACAACACTCTATCCTTTTCACTACCCAAACTACACAAACCAAACAAGACAATTTCATACGTCAAACTCTTCAAACCAGTCAATTCTTCGCACAACCCACTCAACTTTTTCCAAACATCCTTTGCATGCTTACACGACCAAAACACATGACTCACATCCTCATCATCCCCACAACCTTCTCTCGGACACCTTTCAGATGCAACCAAACCTCTTCTTTTCTGAACACTCCTTACAGGCAACACTCCATGTACCGACATCCATAATAAATCTTTCTGCTTATTTGACACATCATACGTAACAATCTTCTTCCACACAGACTTAGACTCCATCGAATTCAAACCATTTACAGAACACATCACATTATTCATACACATACTTCTCACAACATTCTTTTCTCTCAAAAATCTCTCCATTCTTACATCCTCTAGCTGGAACTTTTTGATAAATTTTTCTACATACAAATACCACCCCGTGCACTGGAAAGCAATTGGTTTACATAAATTTCGTTTTTCCCAACTTAGACGCTGAATCACCGTTCCAGCTAGATATTTAGACATTCTGGAAGCCTTGGATTCCTTAAATAAAAGCTCTACAAAAAAACGTACACAATTAATTCCAATGAAAATCTCCAAATTTGGGAAATCAAGGCCTCCATTACGTCTGCTTTTCATTAGAATTTCTCTCCTTGCCTTCTCAATCCCGCTCCCCCATAGAAAAAGGAACAAAACTCTATTCACTTTTTTTAACATAGCAACAGCAGGAGGAAAAACCAGAGCAACATATAAAATCATAGGTAGAATAATACTTTTGACAATTAAAACCTTCCCCGAAAAAGAAAGATCCCTCATTCTCCACATTTCCAACTTTCGCACAATCCTACCACCTAACTCATCCCAACTTTCTTTCCCTTTCAGCTCATCATCAAACACAATACCCAAAATTCTCACACCATTCACCTGTTCCATATCAGAATCACACACTCGCTCATTACTGAAAAAAATTTTAAATTTGCTCTTACCCCAATTTATTTTAAAAGCAGACGCAATACAAAACATATTTACAATCAACTTCACTCTGGACATATCATACACTGAATCACACAATACACAAATATCATCCATATATCCCAAAGCTTTCACACGCTTTCCATCACACCCGGGCACCACCAAACCTTTCACAACCTTATCATTTCTAATCATTTGCAACAATGGTTCAATCGCACAAATAAAAAGGATGGGAGACAACGGACAACCCTGTCGCACACCAGACATAATACTAAATGATTCTGAAAAAAACCCATTCACCTGCACACAACTCTTTGCATTCGCGTATAATTTCTTCAACAAACTCACAAACTGAACCGGAAAACCCATTCTCTCTAACACTTTGAACAAAAACACATGCGCCACACGATCAAACGCTTTCTCAAAATCTAACGCACACACAATCACCTTCTTATTCCGACCCTTACAATCCTCAAGCATGTCCCGCACCAACGCCACGTTCTCATGCAATTTCCTTTTCGGTACCGCACATACCTGATCCTCATCAATTACACACCCAATCACATCTCTCATACGATTCGCAATCAGCTTGGCAAAAATTTTATAATCCGTATTCAGCAAAGTAATTGGTCGCCAATTTTCTAACCGTCTCTTATCTCCTTTTTTATGCAACAGAACTACCATACCCTTCTTCATCACATCACACATATTCGTCCCAGAAAACAACACTCTCATAACATCAATAACATCCTTCCCAATTATATCCCAATATTTCCCATAGAAATCAGCTGGTATTCCATCGGTCCCTGGAGACTTATTTTTGGCCATACTTCCCACCACATCCTTTACTTCACCATCCATAATCTCACCAAGCAAAAGCTCACATTCACTTTCAGGAACAAAATTACACACAATATCCAAAAACTCATCATCGTCACCCAGATCACACTTCTTCACATCATACAGTTGTTTATAAAAATCAGACACCACATCAATCACATCCTTACCAAACACCTCTTTATCATCCTTATCCAATAACACATTCATACCACTTTTCCCACCACACATTTTTTTAAAGAAAAATCTAGTGCACTTCTCGTGATTATCTCTAACCTCCACCTTAGACCTAAATATTATTTCTTTCCCTTTCTCTCGGAACCACTCCTTAATATCTTTTTTTGTTTTTTCCAAATCGTGTCTTACATCCATACCCAAATTTTTACATTGTTGAAGGAACGTCATCCGCATATTAAAGCGTGAATATTGCAATCTTTTCCTTCTCGCTCTTCTATACCCTATCTGTCTAAAAAACCCACCAATCTTTTTTTTCACCCATACCCACCATTCACACACATTAGAGAAAGAACTTTTCTTCCTAACCCAAAACCCATATTTTTTCCCAAACCTAGTTTTTACCCTTTCATCACTCAGAAAACTAACATTCATCTTCCATACCCCTCTACCATAAAAGAAATTATTTATAACAAAAACCCCCAACAAACACTCGTGATCTGAAAACCACACTCTCTCCTGCGCATAATCTACACATTTCATTGCTGAAATAGAAAAAAAGAAAAAGTCCAGACGAGAATCCGTTCTTCCGTCATCGGCATGGTACGTAAATGGACCTGGTTTCCTGGTGACAGCGTCCTGCAAAGCAAAGTCCTGCAAAATTTTATTCCACAAACTTCCGGTAGCGTCCACATTAGACTCTGTGGATCCAGCTCGGGCCTGCTTCTCCAGGATACAGTTAATATCACCGACAATAATAACAGGAACTTTACCATGTAGAAAAAATTTTAAACTATCAAAAAGTGCCAACCTATCAGATTTCACAGCATGGCCATAGATATTGATAAGCCTAAACTGCCATCCCTTATAGGATAGTAACACACAGACACATCTTCCTTCCTGAATGATCTGAGTCTGTTTGATGACAAACTCATTATTTTTGAAGAGAATACCAATTCCATCATTCCTATTTGTGGAAGAAAAGGACCAAATTGCTTCCCCAAACTTCCATTCTTCTTTCCTAGGCATTTTTGATAAACCACACTCTTGTACGCAAACAATGTCACTGCCCTTAGAGGCCAAAAAGTCCAGGACTGCAGCACGCTTGTGAGCAGAGGAGAACACCCGTACATTTTGTGAGACAATCTTTAATCTCAAAGACATGCGGGCATAGTATGGTTAGTGGAAAAGCAAGCCATGAAATAGCCAGAACATATCACGTCCCAGGGAAATACATTGCTCTTTCCAGATTTGCCACATTGACTTCACTGAGGAAACCTTCCCCAGGAGAGCTGGGTACTTCTGAGGCCACCTCAGATGACTTAGGGCTACAACTAGAGTCACTGTCCAGCAATGAGAAAGGATTTGCATGAGCAGAATCTTCCAACAAACCAATCTTCAGTCTCTTCACCGCCTTTCCAGATTTCCCCCTTTTTGAGACAACTTTGTGGAAAATTTCCGCACTAGTGGCACTAGGCATCCTGGCCTCCTTCTCGTCCTCCTCCGATATTGACCACTCCACTTTAGCTGAGTCTTCCGTTTTTGACTCTGGGCTAGAGAAAGACAAAATTTGCATACTTGCACCATTATCAGGGTATGCACACCCACTAGGTGGCGCTGTGTCTTCACCTTCCATAGGTATAACCACAGGTGTCTCATCAACAGTTGGCTCTGCAGGAGGGACCACACCCAACTCCATGCTGTCAGTATGTGAGGTTAGAACCTCTCCTAATCCAGCTTTCCCAGGGTCCTGAGAAGCAGCCACAGAAACACTGCCAGCAGGCTCTGAAATTACATCAGAAGAGGCAGCAAGGGAACTTGTTGTTCTCACCTGTCTGCCCCATGTCCTTCTCTCTTGCCCTAAGAAGGGAAACACCTTTGGGCATTTTCTACAGGTATGACCAGGCAAACCACAAATATCACACCTGGATGGGGAAATGCATGCACTAACCTCATGTCCTGTTTCCTTGCAATTTCTGCAAACCTTGCCTTTACATGCATCTTTAGTATGCCCGTAGGAAAAACATGATCTGCAAAATGATGGCATATCTTGGTAGTAAAGATATCCCTTGTTCCCACCAATGGAAAAATTAGCAGGAGGATTCATCACTCCTCCAATACAGCTGGAGTCAGGTTTCAGCCTGACCCAGTACTTGATATCACCATTGAAAACTCCCCATAGGTTCTTCTGCTCCACACCTCCTCTAACATGGGTACAGTAGTGAGCTAAAAAGGCCCTGACCAGCCTTCTATCCAGAAATGGGTTATACATGTGGATGGTAATACATTTCTCCACTGCTGAGAAAAGAGGTAGCACTTCAATAGATTTTAAAGCCTCATGCATATGTTTCTCCTTGAGCAACTGAAAAACATTTAGACAGTAGGCGGCCTCAAAAAAGGATACGTCATACGTAGCAATATTGCTGAAAGCTTGGATACAGAATACCTCTACCAATGTGACTCCAGCCAGGTCCAGAAGGATGTTCTCAATGATGTGCCCAGTATCCACTTCTTCTCTCCTCTGCTCATTCACCACAAAACGAATTGTATTCCGCACAGCTGCCATCTTGATGAGGAATGCCCAACGGCACGATGATCGCTCCCAAAAACGTCGGAGAGGACTCCACGAAAGACCGAACCCCCGGCCCAGACCAGGCAATAAACCTGATCTGAGCCAAAAGGCCGAGAAGCGATAACCCGAATGGGCCGGGCCTTGCCCGAGCCTGTCCCATACTGCTGTTCACCCCTTGCAGCGATTCAGCCTACTTCTAGGCAATTCCATGGGGCCCTGCAGGCTCACACACATTTACAGCTACTAAGCGGGAGGTGAATAAAGGCCGGAGAGGAAGCTACACAGGATTTGCTTCTTTTGCTTGCACCACAATGCAGTGCTGAAAGAGGAGGAATCTACATAAAAACGCCTTCCTGGCAACGCCCAAATGCCCTCCTGCCATGCAGATAAACACTGGCAGCGGCAGCAAGTGCATGCCCACAGCCACCCCTTGTTCCTTCACACCTTGTATCAGCTTTAATCCAGTCCTGTGCTGCCTGCTGAGCAGCACTGAACAACACTGCCTGGGCCCAGGCTTTTATCTCTGAGGCAGGCCCCATTATGATGTCAGAAAGCTGGCTCTGGAATCCTGAGGGCTCCACTATGACACGTGCAAAGTTCCGTCTGAACTTTATATAAGACGGTGAGGCTCAGTCAGTCACTCAGTGTTGCCTGAGAGGGCAACACTGCAACAGCCGGCCGCCAGGCTGTCTTTTTTTTGCACATTTATTTGCCTCCAGGAGGCCACAAGAGGGAGACAAGGGACTGCAAAATGGAAAATAGGCATCCACCAACTTTACAGACAACTTCTCTTTGCTCCTACAACCTCCATCCTTGCACAGTTTGTTATTCTTCCAGGTAACATAGTAACAAATCCAAATTGCTGCTCTCTTTGTAGGCAAGCAAGGGTTTGTTGCAACTGCAATTCTTACTTCTTCTTGAAATGTAGGGACGACAGTACATTCCATCACATCCATCTAGTGTACACAGGTAGGTCCATTGTGGCGGGTAGGCGGCTGGCTGCTTTAATGGCTGTTTGCTGTTCCCCTACTCCACTCCACTCCACTATTTGACTGTGGTGCTGCATCAATCAGTGGCTGGCTCAGGTGCAGCTCTTTAACTTACCTAAAAGGGAGGGCGGAGAGAAGACAAGGAAGGTGAATGAGCTGTTCCAATGTGAAATGCCGGAAACACAGAAACACAGACGACACAAAACAAGAGGTGGCAATCTATTCATTAATTAATTGCAGTTAATAAATGAGCTCATTATCACACATGACTGTACAAATGCATTGTCCAACAGGTGTTGAAATAATGGGATTAAAAGGGGAGATCCCTTCAGAAAGACAGAAACAATGGCAAAGAGAAAAAACACTTTTGGAATCTGATTTTAGTCAACACATAAGGGAAGGGTGCACCGGTCCTGGAAATACTGCAATACCAGGTCAATGCGTGGAGTGGACAGAGCAAGCTCTATTTCCATCTCCCTGTTCTAAAAATCCATTTAATATATGGTCCCCAGATAGGGGACGTATCAGATATTAAACTGATAAGAACAGATTTTTTTTTCAGTTGGCTACCCCCTCGCGGGGGTGTCAATGATTTATTAATAAAAATTCAATTTTACAATAGATAACACTACAATTACATCAAACATTTTCATATTGTTACAATAGTAAAAATCAAATTACATTAATATTTATAGGGGGACATGGTGGCAAATCTTTATTTATTGGAGTTCCAGTCAGTCACAAACCATTTATTTAGAAGGGTGGCATTTGCTTTCCTGTCAATTAAATAATATAAATACATCTCACTAAAACAAAGACCTAAAACATCATCCGTTGTTAAAACGTCGTGTTTAAAAAGAAGGATGTTCCTGGCCTTCCAAAGAGCTTCTTTAGCGCAATTCATCGTCTTCCATGCTATTGTCTTCTGATTCGCGGTCGGGCATCCAAATTGTCCATATAAAATATCATCGTAACATAAGTCCTTCAGGTCTGCCATCTTTTCCATAAGAGGGAATATCTTTTTCCAAAAATGTTGTGCAAAGTAACATGTCCAAAGTAAATGACGCACTGTCTCCTCAGCCTGGCAGCCTTCCCTCGGGCAGACGGCAGACCTCGCGAATCTTCTTCTGTATTGGAATGCCCGGCATGGAAGACATTGATGAATGCAGCTCCAGGCCAGGTCCTTCTGTGTGTTAAAGAGATAAAATATGTTAGACATTTTCCAGATAAAACCACTGCGTTTTTCGTTAAAATTGTCTATTCTGCTGACCGCATCCTCTCTTTTTAGGTCGATTAAAAGCTTCTTGCTATTTTTAAGATCATTAATACTCTTCCCTTTTAATTTAAATAAAGCAACTATTTTTCCTAAAATTACGTATTGTGGGGGTAAATTAAAAGCATAAGGTGAGGTTAAAATAATCTGGAACCACCCACACCTTCGCATAAAAAACCCTGTATTATAACGTAAATAAAACGACCAATAGTGCTCTTTAAAAAGGGAATTAAAACAGAAGCTAAAAAATTTTAGTAAAAGAAACCTATTAAAATCTGGAAAGTCTTTGCCACCCTTTGGTTTGGACTTCATCACGATTCCTCTCTTTAATTTCTCCATTCTGGAACTCCAAAAGAAAGTAAAACAAGCTTTGGTTATTTTTCTCAGTAAAACCGTGGGAGGAGGGAAAACCATACTCAGATATAAAAGCAGGGGTAAAATGACCATTTTAATAATTAAAATTTTTCCCTCCATAGTAAGCTTCCTCATATTCCACATACATATCTTCTTGTTTACTTTCTGCGCCACCATGTCCCAACTGATAAAACCATTGTCGTACTCACTGAAGGAGACTCCTAAAATTTTAATATTATCCGACACAGGAACTGGTATGTCACTAAAAACCATGCTTCCTATGCTTAAAATACTACTCTTGCTAAAGTTTATCTTAAAACTGGAAGCACAGCAATAAAACTCTATCTGCTTGAGGGCTCTCTGAAGCGACCGGGTGTCCCTGCATAATACCGCTACATCATCCATGTACCCCACTGCTTTAGCCTCTATGCCGCCTCCCCCTGGCAGGGGGACTCCACGTATCAACTTGTCTCGGCGAATTGCGCATAATAGAGGCTCTAACGCACATATAAAAAGCAGTGGGGACAAGGGACACCCCTGCTTCACCCCAGAGTTTAAAAATACGTCCTGTGTCTTAAAACCATTTACTAAAATCTTACTTGTACAATTTTTATAAAAGGCTTTGATGGATAATAAAAATCCTTCAGGTATACCCATACGCTCTAAAACCTTAAACAAATAAAAGTGAGAGACACGGTCAAAAGCTTTTTCAAAGTCTATTGATAAAATTGCTAAATTATTCTTCCTAGACCTCGTGTCCTCAATCACATCTTTAATAAGGTTAAGATTGTCCCAGATGCTGCGGCCTGGCACCCCACATACTTGGTTGGAATGTATTATGTGGGGTATTATGGCTTTCATCCGGTTCGCACATAATTTAGCCATGATCTTGTAGTCGCTGTTTAGAAGGGTTATTGGTCTCCAGTTCTTTAAAACTGCGATGTCACCCGTCTTGTATAATAGGGAGACCTCACCCTTCTGCCAGGACTTAGGCAGCATCTTGGATTTAAAAACTTCTGCGTATAGTAAAAACAAATCTTCTTTTAAAAGATCATAAAATTTTACATAAAACTCACTGGGTATACCGTCCGGACCAGGAACTTTACCTGCTTTAAAACTTTTAACTGTTTCTAAAATCTCCTGCTCCGTCAGGTCCTGCAATAAAAAATTCTGGGAGGCAGGGTCTAAAACAGTGGTAATCTCCTTCAGTGAGTCACGCATAAAATCACGATCCACAGTCTTAACATTAAAAAGGTCAGTATAAAACTCATGAACTTTACTTAAAAGACCCTGTACATCCGACACACCTTCAATGTTTTTGATGACAGCCCTTTTGTTGTTGATTTTTTTAAAAAAGTACCTGGAGCAGGTCTCGTTCTCCTCTATGTTTTGAATTTTTGAACGAAAGATTATTTCTTTACCTTTCTGCTCCAGGCACTGGGCTATCTCCTTTTTGAGGTCGGTGATGTCGGCTTCCACTTCTATTTCATTGTCTCGCATTTTGTACAGGGTCTGCAGACGGGTGTTTAGTGTATTAAAAACAGCATATTTTATTTTGGCTTTTGCCACACTCTTTTTAATAAAAAAATCTTTTATTTTACTTTTCATCTTCTCCCACCATGCACTGATGGGAGCTCTGGTATCTCTCACCCGCCTGCTTTTCTTGTAAAATTCAATAAAATCGGTTAAAACCTGTGGATCATCTAAAAGGGAAACATTCATCTTCCAGGACTTCTTACAAATAAGATTATTAAGATCACGCTTCACATAAAAAGATAAAAGCCTATGATCTGAAAACACGTTGGTTAAAACTTCACATTTAAAAGGCAGTAAGTTCTCATTACAAAATATAAAATCTATCCTGGAGCTACAGGTGGCGTTGCTCCAGGTAACGCCGGCTTCCTCTGGACTGCTCCTGTTACATTCTTTGTAAACATCTTTTAAATTAAAATCGCTCACCATATTTTTGAGCAGTCCAGAGGTCTTATCGTAATTTCTGCTTGTAGCACTTGTAAGCCGGCGTTCCCCTCTCAGGATACAGTTAAAATCACCTGCGAGGATAAAAGGCTCAGTTGTGTTAATAAAAAGAGGTAAAACTTCTAGCATTTCTGCCCTCTCATTTTTATCAGGTGAGCCATAAAAATTTAAAAACTGCCATTTCACACCGTCAATAAAAGCCTTAACCAATAAAATACGTCCTGGTAAGATTTCTTGAATAAAATCAATTAAAACGTTTCCCTTAAATAGAATGGCGACCCCTGCTGATCTGGACTCGTTTGATCCAGACCAGACGGATGGACCATATTTCCAATCTTCTTTATATTTGGTGTACTTCATCGTATGGGGAATACCGCACTCCTGCAGGAAAAAAACAGAGGCTGCCAGGCAAGATAAAAAATTGAAGAGAGCAACCCTTCTTACTTTAGACTTGGCGCCCCTCACGTTGAGGGATATTCCCTTTAGTTCAGACATTGTGGAGTTTTGAATGCGTATTTGATTTTAAAATAATAAATAGTAGCGGTATTTTAAAATCACACATTTTCTCCACCAGCAATACCAAATATCTCACTTGGGCTCAGATACCCGCCCCCGTCCGAATCATTTGTCAGGAGGGAGAACGAAGGAGAGGAACTACCTTCGCTGAGGGTAACGCCAGCAACCAAACTTCTGCGTACGGGGAGCCCAAACTCATTCGGATCTCCCTGGGTCTCAAACGGTTGACCGTCTAGGTCGGGTGGGTCCCCTAGGGGGCTCGCACCTCCCCCCTGGGACCGTGCAGGCCCTTCTGGAGGGGGAGGTTGCGCACAAGGTGGGGTGTCAGTTTCCACGGGGGGAACAGTGCCCGCCCTCCTCACCAGTCGCGGCGAGGAGGGGGTTCTAGGAGGAGCCGCATCGTTTTTCACCGTTGTGTCCATCTGCTCCTCCCCTGTCTCCCCCCTACTGACTCTGGCTTGCCTCCCTTTTTTACGGGGACCCACCGGCACCTCGTCCTCTTCCTCCGACGAGGATGCCAGAGACCCAGGGCTTGGAGCAGGCCCGGCACCCCCTGAGCAACCAGCCTTCTGGGATGCCTCAGTTTTTCCGGCCTGCTCCTTTTCCGCCTTCCGCTTAGTCTGCCGCTTTTCCTTCGCACTGGGCTCCCCTTTATCCTCCAAGGTTGCTGGCTGCGAGGTACCTGTTTTGGCTCCAGTCCCTCGCACCTTTGAAGCCCAGGTACCTCTCTCCTCTTTCGTGTGGCTGGTCTGTTCCTCTCCCTGGGGACGGGTTTGGTCCGCTGGTGGAGCACGTGGGGGCGCTCCGGGTTGCTCATCTTCTTCGCCTCGGTACCTATAGGGGCAAGAAAAATACAGATGACCAGTTTTCTGACAAAAGTTACATTTTTTTTCTCCTGTGCATTCTCTAATTGTGTGCTCTTTGCTTCCGCAGTTCCTGCAGGTGACATCGCAGTTGTAACTGGTATGCCCATAGGTACCGCAGGCCCTGCAGAAGTTTGGCATCCCCGAGAAGTAGAGGTCGCCATTCACTGTTCCAATTTTAAAACGAGCCGGTGGGAGTCTCGTATTTTGGGTGGAGGGGTCCTTTATCAAAGTCACTAAGTACTTCCACTTGACGGTCCACACACCGCACTCGTTCATAACTCTCCCCATAAGCTTGATGTTCTTGAAGTAGGCAGCTAAGAATGCTGCCACTTCCTGGTCCTTCACATATGGGGAATACATCTTAATCACCACGAGTTTGGTTACCTCAAAAGCATGCTCTATTACCTGGACTCCCAAAGACGTGAGTTGAACTTTTTCCCTCTCAGCTTTGTCCATAGCATCACGGAGGATACCTTCTCCAACAAAAGTTATGTCAAAAACTCCACGCCTTGGGTAATCCTGGATCGCCAAAATTTCATGCTTGCGGACCGCCAGCAACTTCTCGAGGATTTCGTATACGAGGAACTTGACACCTCGTGGACCGCCTCCACCCTCTGCCAAGATGACTCTAGCAGAGTTTCGCAGCCGGGCGTATACCGGCACCGCATCGGGTTCGCCTGCCATTAGCGTGGCCAGGTCGAACCGCGCAGCTTTCGCTGCGCCCCTTGACGTACAGAGACCAAGGGGCTGGGGGGATCGCAACTCGTTGCTCAGGACTAAGCCTCTCTCCCAAATAGCAGCACGGGGGTGAAGTCCAGGCGAACCTGGACGATCCCCCGAGGCCGAGAGAGAGGGTACCTGAGCACCTTCTGACTAAAAACCTCCTGTATAAATACACTTGGTCTCAGCCAAAAGGCCGAGAAGCGATAACCCGAGCGGCCCTTGCCTTGCCCGAGCCTGTCCCATACTGCTGTTCACCCCTTGCAGCGATTGATTCAGCCTACTCCTAGGCAATTCCATGGGGCCCTGCAGGCTCACACACATTTACAGCTACTAAGCGGGAGGGAGGTGAATAAAGGCCGGAGAGGAAGCCAGACAGGATTTGCTTCTTTTGCTTGCACCACAATGCAGTGCTGAAAGAGGAGGAATCTACATAAAAACGCCTTCCTGGCAACGCCCAAATGCCCTCCTGCCATGCAGATAAACACTGGCAGCGGCAGCAAGTGCATGCCCACAGCCACCCCTTGTTCCTTCACACCTTGTATCAGCTTTAATCCAGTCCTGTGCTGCCTGCTGAGCAGCACTGAACAACACTGCCTGGGCCCAGGCTTTTATCTCTGAGGCAGGCCCCATTATGATGTCAGAAAGCTGGCTCTGGAATCCTGAGGGCTCCACTATGACACGTGCAAAGTTCCGTCTGAACTTTATATAAGACGGTGAGGCTCAGTCAGTCACTCAGTGTTGCCTGAGAGGGCAACACTGCAACAGCCGGCCGCCAGGCTGTCTTTTTTTTGCACATTTATTTGCCTCCAGGAGGCCACAAGAGGGAGACAAGGGACTGCAAAATGGAAAATAGGCATCCACCAACTTTACAGACAACTTCTCTTTGCTCCTACAACCTCCATCCTTGCACAGTTTGTTATTCTTCCAGGTAACATAGTAACAAATCCAAATTGCTGCTCTCTTTGTAGGCAAGCAAGGGTTTGTTGCAACTGCAATTCTTACTTCTTCTTGAAATGTAGGGACGACAGTACATTCCATCACATCCATCTAGTGTACACAGGTAGGTCCATTGTGGCGGGTAGGCGGCTGGCTGCTTTAATGGCTGTTTGCTGTTCCCCTACTCCACTCCACTCCACTATTTGACTGTGGTGCTGCATCAATCAGTGGCTGGCTCAGGTGCAGCTCTTTAACTTACCTAGGAGGGAGGGCGGAGAGAAGACAAGGAAGGTGAATGAGCTGTTCCAATGTGAAATGCCGGAAACACAGAAACACAGAAGACACACACACACACAACAAGAGGTGGCAATGTATTCATTAATTGCATTTAATAAATGAGCTCATTATCACACATGACTGTACAAATGCATTGTCCAACAGGTGTTGAAATAATGGGATTAAAAGGGGAGATCCCATCAGAAAGACAAAAACAATAGCAAACACAAATAGCACTTTTGGAATCTGATTTTAGTCAACACATAAGGGAAGGGTGCACCGGTCCTGGAAATACTGCAATACCAGGTCAATGCGTGGAGTGGACAGAGCAAGCTCTATTTCCATCTCCCTGTTCTAAAAATCCATTTAATATATGGTCCCCAGATAGGGGACGTATCAGATATTAAACTGATAAGAACAGATAAGGTTTCCACTCAGATCCGTCTCGAGTTAAATTTTAAACTTCAAATTTAAAGACTTGATCATCATTATGAAAAAACCAAATATAATTTTTATTTCTCTCTCTTTTTTTTTTTTTTTTTTAAAGTAAAATTAATAAAACAAACCGTTTCTTACAGCGATTACACCAAGCATATCCACAAGATGTTCTCGAAGATCTTGACCGTCCCATTCCAAATTTACAATACATGCCAACCAGGTTGGTACTTTATATCTCTCCAGAAAATCTGGTATATTCCCTCTTAAACAGGTTCGTACCCGCCTCCGAACCTTCTCAAAATTAATTTTATCTCTTAATCCCTCCACGTCTTTCACTAGTTTATCTCTTTCTGCTCTATCTTCATCTGAAACTACATTTTGTTCCACAATTTTCCTCCTTTTTGTTTCATCACTTTTTTTAACCTCAACACTTTTCCCCGCTCCTCCCTTTTTCTGTGGTTTATCCTCTTTTTGTGGGGTAACTTTCTCTTCCTTTCTTTTAACGGTCTTCTTACTCTCCTCCTTTGCTTCACTTTTACTTTTTTTTGGACAATTTTTAAACACATGCCCTTCTTCTCTACACATGTTACACACTTTGCCCTTCTCACAATCATTATACTTATGACCTTCCTTAAAACATTTGGTACAAATTATTTTTCCACAATTCTCCTTCTCATGCCCATACTCTTTACAATTGTGGCAAAAAATCCCCATTCCAAAAAAGTAGAGATTCCCACTTGCACTGCCAATTTTAAAGCGTGCTGGAGGAAGCAATAAGTTTCCAGCCTCTCCAACTGCCTTAAATTTACACAGGAATTTCCATTTACCTGTCCAGAATCCAAAGGGATTAAAGACCTTACCCTTCTCCACCACCTCCTCACAGAACTTAGTGAGAAAGCATATAATATCGTCTTTACACACATAGGGGGAAAACATTTTAACAATGACCAACTTTTTGCTAGGAGCAAAGTGCGGTGTTACAATCACACCAACCAGTCTTGGATCCTGCTTCTTCTTCTTTAAAGTGTCCAGAAAATCCAGATAAATGTCCTCTGTACAAAAAGTGACATCGAAACATCCTCTTCTTGGATAGTCCATTACAGACAATATCCATTGTCTCTCCAACTGGAAAAGATCAAGCAAGAGTACCTTCGTTAGGAATTCCAAGTCTCTGCTTTGTCCTCCAGATTCCTCCATCGTAAAACGAACAGCATTCCGAGTACGCATGTAGTCAGGGACTTCCTCCATCCTGCCGCAACAAAAGCCAACGATATCCAAAGAAATCCAAAGATAGTACCTTCAGCACCTAGATGCCAGGCAAGTGATCGCTCCCCGTTGCCCTGGACTAATCCTCCTCCCCAATAGCAGCAGAGGGGTGAAGTCTCTCCTAAGAGAAACGATCCCCCCAGGCCAAGGAAAAGGGTACCAGGGCACCTCCTGACCAAGAAACAAGGCAGTACCCTAGAGTACTACACTTGATCTTAGCCAAAAGGCCGAGAAGCGATAACCCGAGCGGCCCTTGCCTTGCCCGAGCCTGTCCCATACTGCTGTTCACCCCTTGCAGCGATTGATTCAGCCTACTCCTAGGCAATTCCATGGGGCCCTGCAGGCTCACACACATTTACAGCTACTAAGCGGGAGGGAGGTGAATAAAGGCCGGAGAGGAAGCCAGACAGGATTTGCTTCTTTTGCTTGCACCACAATGCAGTGCTGAAAGAGGAGGAATCTACATAAAAACGCCTTCCTGGCAACGCCCAAATGCCCTCCTGCCATGCAGATAAACACTGGCAGCGGCAGCAAGTGCATGCCCACAGCCACCCCTTGTTCCTTCACACCTTGTATCAGCTTTAATCCAGTCCTGTGCTGCCTGCTGAGCAGCACTGAACAACACTGCCTGGGCCCAGGCTTTTATCTCTGAGGCAGGCCCCATTATGATGTCAGAAAGCTGGCTCTGGAATCCTGAGGGCTCCACTATGACACGTGCAAAGTTCCGTCTGAACTTTATATAAGACGGTGAGGCTCAGTCAGTCACTCAGTGTTGCCTGAGAGGGCAACACTGCAACAGCCGGCCGCCAGGCTGTCTTTTTTTTGCACATTTATTTGCCTCCAGGAGGCCACAAGAGGGAGACAAGGGACTGCAAAATGGAAAATAGGCATCCACCAACTTTACAGACAACTTCTCTTTGCTCCTACAACCTCCATCCTTGCACAGTTTGTTATTCTTCCAGGTAACATAGTAACAAATCCAAATTGCTGCTCTCTTTGTAGGCAAGCAAGGGTTTGTTGCAACTGCAATTCTTACTTCTTCTTGAAATGTAGGGACGACAGTACATTCCATCACATCCATCTAGTGTACACAGGTAGGTCCATTGTGGCGGGTAGGCGGCTGGCTGCTTTAATGGCTGTTTGCTGTTCCCCTACTCCACTCCACTCCACTATTTGACTGTGGTGCTGCATCAATCAGTGGCTGGCTCAGGTGCAGCTCTTTAACTTACCTAGGAGGGAGGGCGGAGAGAAGACAAGGAAGGTGAATGAGCTGTTCCAATGTGAAATGCCGGAAACACAGAAACACAGAAGACACACACACACACAACAAGAGGTGGCAATGTATTCATTAATTGCATTTAATAAATGAGCTCATTATCACACATGACTGTACAAATGCATTGTCCAACAGGTGTTGAAATAATGGGATTAAAAGGGGAGATCCCATCAGAAAGACAAAAACAATAGCAAACACAAATAGCACTTTTGGAATCTGATTTTAGTCAACACATAAGGGAAGGGTGCACCGGTCCTGGAAATACTGCAATACCAGGTCAATGCGTGGAGTGGACAGAGCAAGCTCTATTTCCATCTCCCTGTTCTAAAAATCCATTTAATATATGGTCCCCAGATAGGGGACGTATCAGATATTAAACTGATAAGAACAGATTTTTTTTGATTGAAAGCCCGAGTCGTGCTTTCTATCACCCAAGTGCATAAAAAGTGCAGAGGTGCCACACAAAAAGTGCACAAGGATGCGGTCTATCGCAGCCCTTCTCTTAAAAGAGAGAGGCCCCGCATAACCATTCCCTGACCCTCCAAACCATAGGCCTAGAGGATCAAGGATCGATGGTCCCCCCTCGCCGAAGCTTAGGGAGACCCAAACACACTCCTAGGCTTCTACCTGGGCTGCCACCCCAGTGTCCACCTAGGAGCCTGCATCCTAGTTGCACCTCCCCTCCGAAGAAGGGAGGCCGGGTTGCAGGGGAAAAAGGAACCAGAAGGCCACACATTTTCCCCCTAGACCTCAGGAGGGTCCCAAAAGGGCACCGCATCCCAAAATCCTTGTGACAAACGTGACAAACACACAGTGAAAAACAAAATTAAATAAGTGGATGTGCGCTGTGATACAGCCTGGACATCCGCCAGGTATAAAAAAAATTCCTCATCTCCCAGCCAGAAGGCCGGGAGAATAAAGGTGTGTGCTCATATAGCGTGAAAGAGAGTGCGTGCAAGTGTGCCTTCACTCAGTGGGATCCCACCCCCAGTGAGTTAGGGCACCCCAGGGTCACCAGCCCTGGGGCACATAGCAACTCGGGCTTCCAAACTACCCGGCCTAATGACCTCGATCCGGCGGTCGCCTGGTCACCTACAAATGGTACCTTTAAACCAAATGCGTACACCAGAGCGATGACCGTTGTGGTTCCCTGCCCTCACCTCGGCGTTCTGTCATCCCCCTACGATGGCCCACGTACCACCGGCAGGGATGATTACTAACCTCAGCTTGAGCAGGTACTACACTTGATCTTAGCCAAAAGGCCGAGAAGCGATAACCCGAGCGGCCCTTGCCTTGCCCGAGCCTGTCCCATACTGCTGTTCACCCCTTGCAGCGATTGATTCAGCCTACTCCTAGGCAATTCCATGGGGCCCTGCAGGCTCACACACATTTACAGCTACTAAGCGGGAGGGAGGTGAATAAAGGCCGGAGAGGAAGCCAGACAGGATTTGCTTCTTTTGCTTGCACCACAATGCAGTGCTGAAAGAGGAGGAATCTACATAAAAACGCCTTCCTGGCAACGCCCAAATGCCCTCCTGCCATGCAGATAAACACTGGCAGCGGCAGCAAGTGCATGCCCACAGCCACCCCTTGTTCCTTCACACCTTGTATCAGCTTTAATCCAGTCCTGTGCTGCCTGCTGAGCAGCACTGAACAACACTGCCTGGGCCCAGGCTTTTATCTCTGAGGCAGGCCCCATTATGATGTCAGAAAGCTGGCTCTGGAATCCTGAGGGCTCCACTATGACACGTGCAAAGTTCCGTCTGAACTTTATATAAGACGGTGAGGCTCAGTCAGTCACTCAGTGTTGCCTGAGAGGGCAACACTGCAACAGCCGGCCGCCAGGCTGTCTTTTTTTTGCACATTTATTTGCCTCCAGGAGGCCACAAGAGGGAGACAAGGGACTGCAAAATGGAAAATAGGCATCCACCAACTTTACAGACAACTTCTCTTTGCTCCTACAACCTCCATCCTTGCACAGTTTGTTATTCTTCCAGGTAACATAGTAACAAATCCAAATTGCTGCTCTCTTTGTAGGCAAGCAAGGGTTTGTTGCAACTGCAATTCTTACTTCTTCTTGAAATGTAGGGACGACAGTACATTCCATCACATCCATCTAGTGTACACAGGTAGGTCCATTGTGGCGGGTAGGCGGCTGGCTGCTTTAATGGCTGTTTGCTGTTCCCCTACTCCACTCCACTCCACTATTTGACTGTGGTGCTGCATCAATCAGTGGCTGGCTCAGGTGCAGCTCTTTAACTTACCTAGGAGGGAGGGCGGAGAGAAGACAAGGAAGGTGAATGAGCTGTTCCAATGTGAAATGCCGGAAACACAGAAACACAGAAGACACACACACACACAACAAGAGGTGGCAATGTATTCATTAATTGCATTTAATAAATGAGCTCATTATCACACATGACTGTACAAATGCATTGTCCAACAGGTGTTGAAATAATGGGATTAAAAGGGGAGATCCCATCAGAAAGACAAAAACAATAGCAAACACAAATAGCACTTTTGGAATCTGATTTTAGTCAACACATAAGGGAAGGGTGCACCGGTCCTGGAAATACTGCAATACCAGGTCAATGCGTGGAGTGGACAGAGCAAGCTCTATTTCCATCTCCCTGTTCTAAAAATCCATTTAATATATGGTCCCCAGATAGGGGACGTATCAGATATTAAACTGATAAGAACAGATTTTTTTTTTTTTTTTTTTTTTTTTTTTTTTTAATTCATTCAGATCACGTCTTAAAAATCATAAAATTCAAAATAAAAAAGACTTAGATCATCACAATGAAAACTGAAAACGTACAATTAATTTTTGTTTTCCTCTTTCCTTTTTTTTCCTTAAGAAATCAAAAAAACATTCCTTTTTTAACAGCAATAGTTCCTAACATATCCACTAGATGTTCCTGCAAATCATTACCATCCCACTCACAGTTTACAATGCACGTTAACCATGTTGGCACACCATACCTTTCAAGAAACCCTGGTAAATTTTCTCTTACACAGAGCCGCACCCTCCTCCGCATTTTTTCAAAATTAATTTTACTACGTAACTGCTCTACTTCTTCCAATAACCTGTCTCTTTCTGCTCTTTCCTCTTCTGAAATGACACTTTTTTTCTTTCTCTCTGCTTTTTTCCTTTTTTTCTCATCACTTTGCCCACTTCCTTCCAATTTATGAAGCTTGCCTTCTTCCAAACTAACTTCCGCTTCCTTTCTTTTGACTATCTTCTTATTTTCCTCTTGTACCTCACGTTTGCTTTTCTTTGGGCACGATTTGAATATGTGCCCCTCCTCTCCACACATATTACATACTTTCCCTTTCTGACATTCATTATACTTATGTCCCTCTTGCAGACATTTTGTACACATTACTTTCTCACAGGCTTCTCTCTCATGACCATACTCTTTACAATTCAAACAAAACATATCCATTCCAAGAAAAAATAAATTTCCACACGCACTTCCAATCTTGAACCGCGCTGGAGGAAACAATAGGTTTCTAGATTCACCAATTCTCACAAATTTACAAAGAAATTTCCACTTCCCAGTCCAAAATCCAAAAGGGTTAAACACTTTCCCCTTTCCCACCACCTCCTCACAAAACTTATTGAGAAATAACTTAATGTCCTCTTCATCCACGTAAGGCGAAAACATTTTTACAACCACCAACTTTTTGTTTGGCACAAAATGTGGTGTTACCTTCACACCCACAAGTCTTGGGTCCCTTTTACCTTCCTTCAAGCGTTCTAAAAAGACAGCATAAATTTCTTCTGTGGCGAAGGTAACGTCAAAGCACCCTCTCCTCGGATAGTCCATCACCGCCAAAATGCATGATCTCTCCAGCTGAAAGAAATCCAACAAAAGAACCTTTGTGATGAACTCCAGATCCTTCCTTTGTCGCTCAGATTCCTCCACGAAAAACCGGACAGCATTCCTGGTACGCATATATTCGGGAATTTCCTCCATCCTGCTCCAAACGAATTCCAGCAATCTCCAAAGAATACCTTCAGTACCGAAGTACCAGGCAGGTGATCGCTCCCCGTTGCCCTGGACTAATCCTCCTCCCCAATAGCAGCAGAGGGGTGAAGTCTCTCCTAAGAGAAACGATCCCCCCAGGCCAAGGAAAAGGGTACCAGGGCACCTCCTGACCAAGAAACAAGGCAATACCCTAAAGTACTACACTTGATCTTAGCCAAAAGGCCGAGAAGCGATAACCCGAGCGGCCCTTGCCTTGCCCGAGCCTGTCCCATACTGCTGTTCACCCCTTGCAGCGATTGATTCAGCCTACTCCTAGGCAATTCCATGGGGCCCTGCAGGCTCACACACATTTACAGCTACTAAGCGGGAGGGAGGTGAATAAAGGCCGGAGAGGAAGCCAGACAGGATTTGCTTCTTTTGCTTGCACCACAATGCAGTGCTGAAAGAGGAGGAATCTACATAAAAACGCCTTCCTGGCAACGCCCAAATGCCCTCCTGCCATGCAGATAAACACTGGCAGCGGCAGCAAGTGCATGCCCACAGCCACCCCTTGTTCCTTCACACCTTGTATCAGCTTTAATCCAGTCCTGTGCTGCCTGCTGAGCAGCACTGAACAACACTGCCTGGGCCCAGGCTTTTATCTCTGAGGCAGGCCCCATTATGATGTCAGAAAGCTGGCTCTGGAATCCTGAGGGCTCCACTATGACACGTGCAAAGTTCCGTCTGAACTTTATATAAGACGGTGAGGCTCAGTCAGTCACTCAGTGTTGCCTGAGAGGGCAACACTGCAACAGCCGGCCGCCAGGCTGTCTTTTTTTTGCACATTTATTTGCCTCCAGGAGGCCACAAGAGGGAGACAAGGGACTGCAAAATGGAAAATAGGCATCCACCAACTTTACAGACAACTTCTCTTTGCTCCTACAACCTCCATCCTTGCACAGTTTGTTATTCTTCCAGGTAACATAGTAACAAATCCAAATTGCTGCTCTCTTTGTAGGCAAGCAAGGGTTTGTTGCAACTGCAATTCTTACTTCTTCTTGAAATGTAGGGACGACAGTACATTCCATCACATCCATCTAGTGTACACAGGTAGGTCCATTGTGGCGGGTAGGCGGCTGGCTGCTTTAATGGCTGTTTGCTGTTCCCCTACTCCACTCCACTCCACTATTTGACTGTGGTGCTGCATCAATCAGTGGCTGGCTCAGGTGCAGCTCTTTAACTTACCTAAAAGGGAGGGCGGAGAGAAGACAAGGAAGGTGAATGAGCTGTTCCAATGTGAAATGCCGGAAACACAGAAACACAGAAGACACACACACACACAACAAGAGGTGGCAATGTATTCATTAATTGCATTTAATAAATGAGCTCATTATCACACATGACTGTACAAATGCATTGTCCAACAGGTGTTGAAATAATGGGATTAAAAGGGGAGATCCCATCAGAAAGACAAAAACAATAGCAAACACAAATAGCACTTTTGGAATCTGATTTTAGTCAACACATAAGGGAAGGGTGCACCGGTCCTGGAAATACTGCAATACCAGGTCAATGCGTGGAGTGGACAGAACAAGCTCTATTTCCATCTCCCTGTTCTAAAAATCCATTTAATATATGGTCCCCAGATAGGGGACGTATCAGATATTAAACTGATAAGAACAGATAAGGTTTCAACAAAGTTTTTTATTGGCAAAAATAATATATTTTACAGACTTTTTTTTAAAATTGAAACCACAAGATAAAATCAACAGCATAATACATGAATATTCATACATTTAAATGAATACAAAAGTAATAATAATAAGACCATTAATACAGATGTTATAATAAAAGTACAGAACAATAGCAGGATAAAATTTATACAGGGCATAAAAGACATAAAAGAATAAAACCATTTTTATTTACAATGTTATGGTATTCCACATTTGCAAACACCACATGGATGTTGCTTCTTTTACCCCTAGCTGCTTTTTGTCCCTAAGATAATAAATATACATTTCACTTAGGGCATATTTCACACAATTTTTAACGTCAATAAAATCATGTTTAAAAAGCAGAATGTTCCTAACCTTCCAAATGGCATTCTTAAAACAGTTTAAAATGATCCAACAGACCATTTGCTGTTTAAAACTTGGGCAGTTAAAAAGACCATAAAACACGTATTCAAATTTAAGATCTTTAAGACCGCAGGCCCATTTCAGCAATGGGCCTACCTTCCTCCAAACCTCCTGTGCATATGGGCAGTTCCAAAACAGGTGCATTATCGTCTCGTCGTCACCACACCTGTCTCTCGGGCACTTGGCTCTCGCCACCAGTCCTCGCCTATGCTGGAATTCACGAGTAGGGAGGCACTGGTGAACGATTGCCCAGGCAAGGTCCTTGTGCACATTTGCCATAAATTTCCCGAAAACGTTCCGCCACACCACCTTGGACCTTGCCTGTGAGAAATTTGAAACTGCCAGTGTATCCTCCTGCCGCCTACAGGAGAGTGACACTTTTTTCTGGTCCCCCAATATGTCAGGCTCCAATTCTTGGAGACCTAGGAGCCTGACAGTTTTTTCGAGCACCGCATATTGTTTTGGGGGACACAGAAGCACAGGAGAATTCAAAGGGACACGAAACCATCGTTTAAAAATCATGCCCGTAGCGTACTTTAAAAAGTAGCTAAAAATACCATCAGAATTATACATTTTAAAACAGAAGCAAAAGTATTTAATGTAAAAGAAGTTAAAAAGGTTAGGAACATCTCTCCCGCCATTGTCCTTACATCTGTACATAAAATCACGTTTTAGTTTTTCCATTTTGGAACCCCATAAAAACATAAAACAGATCCTGGTCACTTTTTTAATATATAAAATTGTTGGAGGGAAAACCATAGCTACATAAAGCATTATGGGTAATAAAACAGATTTAATTATTAAAACTTTTCCCTCCATGGTGAGATTTCTCAAATTCCACATTAAAACCTTTTTTTCCATTTTGGCAATTACTGAATCCCAATTGGGTCTCCCATCGTTTTCTTGATTAAAAACAATTCCTAAAATTTTTATCTGATCCTGCTGCATGTTAACTCCTGGTGTCACAGAGGAATCCCATACACCAGTATAAAAACAGTCACACTTATCAACGTTTAATTTAAAACCAGAGGCTTCACAAAAAAAGCCGGTGTTCCTCAATGCCCGTCTCATAGAAGCGGCGTCTGGGCATAGGACGGTGGCGTCATCCATATAGCCTAGGATTTTTACCTGGTTCCCCCTTCCTCCAGGTATGGGCACGCCTCTGATGACTTTATCATCTCTTATTAGGGTGAACAGAGGTTCTATGGCACAAATAAAAAGGAGCGGAGACAACGGGCACCCCTGTTTCACCCCTGATAAAAGAGGAACACCTTTAGTTAAAAATCCGTTGATAGAAATTTGGCTAAAACAGGATCGATATAAAAGCTTAATACGTGTTAAAATAATTTCAGGAACAGCCATCTTTTTAAGAACCATAAAAAGATATTCATGGGAGACCCGGTCAAAAGCCTTCTCGAAATCTAAGGATAAAATAGCAAGGCTTTGACCCCTTTCTTTAAAATACCAAATGATGTCACGTAAAATATTCAGGGACTCAGTAATTGACCTCCCAGGTACCCCACATACCTGGTTTGGATGGATTAATTTATGAATAAAAGGTTTAAAACGGATTGTTATTAGTTTAGCTAAAATTTTACAATCAACGTTTAAAAGAGTAATAGGGCGCCAGTTTTTTAACTGGTCCCTCTCACCTTTTTTAAAAATTAAGGACACAATCCCCCTCCTCCAGGAAGGGGGCAGCTCTTCAGTAATAAAAACTTCCTTATACAATAAAAACATGTCATTCTTTAAAATTTCCCAAAAAGCATGATAAAATTCGATGGGCAGACCATCTTCCCCAGGAGCTTTCCCATTAGAAAAACTTTTAAAAGCAAATAAAAGTTCCTCCAAGGTAATATTACGGGATAAAACTTCCTGGTCTAAAATATCTAGCTTGGCATCAAGGGAATTAAGAACATGTTCTAAAAAGGAAGGATCAATATTTTTCTTGTTAAAAAGAGATTGGTAGAAATTAAAAGCAGAATTTAAAATGCCGACCATAGTGGTTTCTCCTTCAAGGTTTAAAATGACATCTCGTTTATCCATTACCTTTTTGAAGAAGAACCGGGAACACTTCTCGCCATCCTCGAGGTGCTTTACATGTGAATTAAAAATTATTTGTTTCCCTTTCTCTTCTATGGCATATTTTATTTCAGCTTTAAGATTTAAGATATCATCATCAACATCCATACCAATCTCCTTCAATTTAAAAAGTACATGTAAACGTTTATTAAGAACATAAAACCATTGTTTTTTCTCTTTTGCTTTCTTCTTACCTGCTCGAATAAAAAAAGCTCTGATTTTGGGTTTAATGCCCTCCCACCAGTGTAGCATAGGCTGACTGGGCGCTCTATGGGACTGCCAACACTGGTAGGTCCGCACAAACTCCTCTTTAATGATGGGGTCCTCCAGGAGTGTGGTGTTTAGTCTCCAGGGACCCCTACAAGCTTTTTGCTCTCCCTCTAGCTCCAGGTGCACTGAAAGGAGCTTGTGATCAGATAAAATATTTGTTAAAAGCAAACATTTTTTGGGAATAAAACTATTAGAAGTGAAAATAAAATCAATTCTGGAGCTCACTCTTCCATTGGACCAGGTGGGGCCTGGGTCCGCAGGCAAGAGTTCCCTCCAGCAATCTTTCAATTTAAAATCACCAATAAAATTCTTGAGCAGGTAAGAAGTACGGTCAATTTTTCGATTAAAATCCCCACCCTGGCGGTGTTCTCCATCTCGCACACAGTTAAAATCACCACCCACCAGCAGGGGGGTAGACCCAACACAAAACAATGGTAAAATCTCTAATAGTTCTGCCCTCTCCTGTTTGGTAGGAGGGGCATAAACGTTTAAAACACGAATTAAAGTTCCATTAAAAAGCAAATGTATTAAAATAGCTCTGCCGGGCATGATTTCAGTCACTGTTTGGATGGAGATAAAACGACCTCGGCAGAGCAATCCAACCCCCGCAGAGCGACAGTCATTTCCACCAGACCAGACTGAGGGGCCTAGTTTCCAGTCCATCTTTAAATCTTGATATTCCAAGTCATTAGGGATTCCACATTCTTGAAGCAGGCAAAGGTCAAAGTCCACAGTCTCTAAAAATGAAAATAAAGCAGTCCTGCGGACAGGGCTCTTTAGGGACCTCACATTTAGTGAGGCGACTTTGATAGGAACCAACATAGTCTTAGTTGAGGTCAGGGTCCGAACCAGAAGAGTCGTACTCGGAGATCAGCTGCGAGTCTGGACCCCCTTTTTGAGGGGTCAATAAATCTTGGATGTTGGTAGGGTCAGAGCCAGATACGTGGGCGGCTCCAACCCCCACACTGCTCTCATCCGAACTCCGATAGGCAGCTTTCCTCCGAACTCCGGACTCCTCTTCCTCTCGCTGTCTCTTTGCAGAATGGCTCCTATCCATCTCCTCGAAGTCGCTCTCACCCATCTCTGGCCCCTGGCTGAAGATATCGCTGATGTCCTTCCTGGGCAGCTGCACAGGGGCCTGTGAGGTCCCATCGCTCTTGGCAACCTTTGCCTGCTTACGGGGAGCCTTCATCGCAAGCCCCTCCACAACCGCAGTGGAGGAACTTTGCTCCGACCCCCCCGTTGACCGGAAATGGTCAAAACGAGGCTCCAATCCAGCATATTTTAGGGTTTTCTTAATGGAGCCCTCGTCTGACACAGAGTGTCTCCGCTCCATGCCCACACTCTTGGGACAGGCGTCAGGTCCTACTGCAGAACCTACGGAGCCACGACGCCTGTCGCTAACCACTGCCTCAACAGGGTCCACTGCAGGCGGAGCAGAGGACCTGTTTGCAGAGGTGCCGGTCAACTTATGTCCAGCAGAGTCAGAATTCCTCCTGCTCTGCCTGGACCCGGTGGAATCCCTATGGCCGTCCCTCGAGGCTGACATCGGTGGGCCCCCCGATGGAGCTGTGAAGGACTTTGGCCTGGACCCCTCAGTCGTCAATGCTCGTTTTGGGGCATTACCAGCGGCGTCTGCACATGTTGCAAACTGCCGCTCTGGCCCTGGTCTGGGTGGCCCAGATTTCGCTCTGCGGGGGCAATCTTTAAAAGCATGCCCAGTCATGCCGCACAGATTGCACAACACCTCGGAACTGCATTTTGCCGCTACGTGTCCAACCTGGCCACACCTGTTACACTGCACCACATGGGGCCGGTCACAATGTTCTCTGGTGTGGCCATATCTCAAGCAGTTCCGGCAGGCTATTGGCATCTGGGGGTAAAATAGGAATCCTCGATTCTTCCCAATGGCAAAGTTCTGGGGTGGGTGATGTAAGCCTCCAATGCCATTGGGATCCTGGCGGAACTTCACCCAATATTTTCTTTTGCCATTCCAGAAGCTCTGGGTGTTCAAGATTTTATGTGAGAAGCGGACCTCCCTGCAGTAACGACTGAGGAAGGTTTCAATGTCACACTCTGAGACAAATGGACTGAACATGCACATCACGAGCGGGACTTCTTCCTCCCCGTAGAGGAATAAAAAGTTCAGTCCATTTAGCCGCTCCTCACTCTGGTCCGCATCAGACAATCTTTTGTGCATGTTGTCGCAACATGCCGCGGCCGTAAAGGATACGGTGTACCGACCGCGGCTTTCCTGGTCGTTGAGACACAGGATGTCCGCCCGCTTGAGCCCCAGGAAGTCCAGCAGAATCACCTCCACAACGAAGCGAAGGTTCTTCCGCTGGCGATGGCCTTCTTCCACCTCGATGCGGACGGACTGGCGCAACCGGGTGTCCCCGGATGCAAATCCAAATGTATATGGCATTTTCAGTGCCTGGGGGCTAAGCCTGTCCCTTATAGCAGCAAGGGCTCAGATTCCACAATTAAGTGGAACCCTCCCCCAAGGCCAAGGATTAGGGTACCCCAGACACCTACGAAGCCCGATAAACGCCCTCGGAACGCTCTTAGAAAAACGCCTCAAGGCCGGTTGACCTCTTGGGTAAGGCGCGATCGCAACTCGTTGTCCGGGGGCTAAGCCCACTCCCCAAATAGCAGCAAGGGGGTGAAGTCTCTCTGTGAAAAGAGACGATCCCCCAAGGCCAAGGAGCAGGGTACCCCGGACACCTCCCAACAAAACCAGATGCAGAAATACTACACCTGATCTTGCCAAAAGGCCGAGAAGCGATAACCCGAGCGGCCCTTGCCTTGCCCGAGCCTGTCCCATACTGCTGTTCACCCCTTGCAGCGATTGATTCAGCCTACTCCTAGGCAATTCCATGGGGCCCTGCAGGCTCACACACATTTACAGCTACTAAGCGGGAGGGAGGTGAATAAAGGCCGGAGAGGAAGCCAGACAGGATTTGCTTCTTTTGCTTGCACCACAATGCAGTGCTGAAAGAGGAGGAATCTACATAAAAACGCCTTCCTGGCAACGCCCAAATGCCCTCCTGCCATGCAGATAAACACTGGCAGCGGCAGCAAGTGCATGCCCACAGCCACCCCTTGTTCCTTCACACCTTGTATCAGCTTTAATCCAGTCCTGTGCTGCCTGCTGAGCAGCACTGAACAACACTGCCTGGGCCCAGGCTTTTATCTCTGAGGCAGGCCCCATTATGATGTCAGAAAGCTGGCTCTGGAATCCTGAGGGCTCCACTATGACACGTGCAAAGTTCCGTCTGAACTTTATATAAGACGGTGAGGCTCAGTCAGTCACTCAGTGTTGCCTGAGAGGGCAACACTGCAACAGCCGGCCGCCAGGCTGTCTTTTTTTTGCACATTTATTTGCCTCCAGGAGGCCACAAGAGGGAGACAAGGGACTGCAAAATGGAAAATAGGCATCCACCAACTTTACAGACAACTTCTCTTTGCTCCTACAACCTCCATCCTTGCACAGTTTGTTATTCTTCCAGGTAACATAGTAACAAATCCAAATTGCTGCTCTCTTTGTAGGCAAGCAAGGGTTTGTTGCAACTGCAATTCTTACTTCTTCTTGAAATGTAGGGACGACAGTACATTCCATCACATCCATCTAGTGTACACAGGTAGGTCCATTGTGGCGGGTAGGCGGCTGGCTGCTTTAATGGCTGTTTGCTGTTCCCCTACTCCACTCCACTCCACTATTTGACTGTGGTGCTGCATCAATCAGTGGCTGGCTCAGGTGCAGCTCTTTAACTTACCTAGGAGGGAGGGCGGAGAGAAGACAAGGAAGGTGAATGAGCTGTTCCAATGTGAAATGCCGGAAACACAGAAACACAGAAGACACACACACACACAACAAGAGGTGGCAATGTATTCATTAATTGCATTTAATAAATGAGCTCATTATCACACATGACTGTACAAATGCATTGTCCAACAGGTGTTGAAATAATGGGATTAAAAGGGGAGATCCCATCAGAAAGACAAAAACAATAGCAAACACAAATAGCACTTTTGGAATCTGATTTTAGTCAACACATAAGGGAAGGGTGCACCGGTCCTGGAAATACTGCAATACCAGGTCAATGCGTGGAGTGGACAGAGCAAGCTCTATTTCCATCTCCCTGTTCTAAAAATCCATTTAATATATGGTCCCCAGATAGGGGACGTATCAGATATTAAACTGATAAGAACAGATTTTTTTTTTTTTTTTTTTTTTTTTAAACCCTCAGATAGGGTTGAGAGTACATACATCTATACTCTCTGTGATACTGGTACTCGTATACCTCATCACCCTGTCATCACCAGGCTTTATTACATATTCATTAATTACATAACATTTATAACATACATAATACAGGCATGAAAAAATCAATACAGGTCAACAACATCTAGCCATTTTTTGACCTTCCAGATTCCCTCCGCATCCATCCCACCCTTTTTTTTATCCCACAAAAAACAAACATAAAGTTTACCTAACACCATCCTAACACTGTCATTCACACTCAATTCCTTTCTCCTATACACGTAGACATTCCTCACATCCCACAAAACTTCTTTAATACACGCCAAGAACAGCCACAGTACTCTCTCCTTCACACCACCACATACACTCAACCCAAACATCAAACACTCGAATGTCATGAAATTAACCCCCGTTAGTTCTTTACATAAAGGCCCCAACCTCTTAATAACATCTCTCGCAAACTTACAGTTCCAAAACAAATGGACAATATTTTCACACCCATTACAACTCTCTCTTGGACATCTTTCTTCTCTCACAAGACCCCTATTTCTCTGAAATTCACGCACAGGCAACACGCCATGCAAACTCTGCCATACTATTTCTCTCTGTTTGTTTGACATACCATCCATTCTAATTTTCTTCCACACCCTTTGCACATCACCACCTCTCACAGTATTTATCTCGCTCACTACTTCCTTACTCTCAATCATCCTCAAAACCACCCGTTTATTTTTCAACACATTCTTTTCAACTTCTCGCAACTCAAACTTCTCCAAGAACTTCACTACCCACTCATACCACTTGGGAATTTCACCCGACACAGGTTTATTCAAACCAGGCTGATACCATTTCAGCCTAACAAAAATTCTTCCGCCCAAATATTTAGACATACAAGACACCTTCCGATCCCTATCAATTATTACCAATAAAAATACCAACATATTAACTCCAAAATATACTTCTAAATTTGGAAAACTCATCCCACCATTTTTCCAACTTTTCACCACTACCTCTCTTCTCAACCGTTCCATTTTGGAACCCCAGAAAAAAATAAATAAAACCCTATTTACTCTCCTCAAGCACATATAATCTGGTGGAAAAATCATTGCAATGTACAAAAAAATAGGCAATACCACACTTTTGATCACCACAATTTTCCCTATGAAAGAAAGGCTTCTCAACTTCCAAAAATTTAGCCTGACCTCTACTTTCTTTTTAGCATCCTCCCAACTTTCCCTCCCATCTAATTTATCATCAAATTTAACCCCCAAGATCTTAATAGGACCAGTCACTTTATTTACTCCCACATCATCTGACATCTCCCTGCTACCAAAACATTTACATTCACTCTTCAACCAATTGACCTTAAAGGCAGATGCTCCACAAAAAATAGACACTAACAACTTAACTCTCTTCACCGAACATTCAGAATCACACACCACACACACATCATCCATATAACCACTCACCTTTACTTGTCTTCCATCACTACCGGGCAAAAAAACTCCCCTTACTACTTTGTCACGCCTAATAAGACAAAGCAACGGCTCTATTGCGCAAATAAAGACAACAGGTGACAGTGGACATCCCTGTCTAACACCAGAACAAACATTCACTCTCCTTCCTAATCTTCCATTTACAAGCACACTACTATATATTCCCTGATACAAACTTCTCACTCTTCCAACAAAATCACTCGGAAACCCCATACGTAACAATACTCTGAACAAAAAATTATGTGCCAACCTATCGTACGCCTTCTCAAAATCTAGAGACAGCACAAACACGTCCTTCTTTCTACTCTTACAATCCCACAGACAATCTCTCAACAAACACAGACACTCTTGGATACGACGCCCAGGCACAGCACAGAACTGATCATCCCCCACTACACTCTCAACAACACTCTTCATCCTATTTGCAATCATTTTTGCATATATTTTATAGTCACAATTAAGTAGACTTATTGGACGCCAATTTTTCAAGTTTCTTATATCCCCTTTCTTTGGGATCAAGACCACCACACCACTCTTCATACCCTTTGCAATTTCCATATGCTCCCACATATATTCACACACTCTCACAACATCCTTCCCTATGACCTTCCACATCACACGATAAAATTCTATTGGCAAACCATCCTCTCCAGGCGTCTTATTTGCTGCCATTCTCTCCACCACTTCCCATACTTCCTCACTAGACACCTTACGCATAATCATCTCTTTCTCACTCTCCCCAAGCTTATTTTCTAACACACTCAAAACTTCACTCTCCAAATTCTCATCCCTCCATTTCACCGCATACAAATCTTCATAAAACTTTGCAATCTCCTCACTCACCTCATCACCGCACACTTCACTTCCATCTTCTTTCAAAACAACCTCAATTGCTGGTTTCTTTGAAAAAACTTTCTTAAAGAAGAAACGCGAACACTTCTCATCCTGTTCCATTTTATCCAACTTTGCTCTGAAAATAATGTTCCTCCCCTTTTCAGACAAAAATTTTTTAATTTCCCTTCTCACACCCACAATTTCATCCTCAACATCCATTCCTTCCTCTCTCAATCTATACAAAAACCTCAATCTTGAATTCAGCCTGACATAATTTCTCCTTCTAATTGTACCTGCTTTATATCCAACAGTTTTGAAAAAGGACTTTGTTTTACATTTCACCCACTCCCACCACAAAAGTATATCTCCAGATTCACTTTGTTTTTCACACCACACTGCATACAACCGTTCATACTGCTCCCTCACATCCACACTATCTAGATGACTTATGTTGAGCTTCCACAATCCTCTCCCATACGTACCACTCATCCCTACATCAACCCCACAGAACAATGCATCATGGTCCGAATACATTACAGGCTTCTGTCTATAACTTACTGACTTCACATTTTCAGACAGTAAACAATAATCTAATTTGGAGTGGATACCCCCTCTATCAGAATGATATGTTTTTAATTCTGGGTCAATTTTACACAGATTCTGAATATCCCCCAACCTAAAATCACAAATTAAATCAGACAAAATTTTCCCAGACACATCAAAAGAACGTTTAGACAGATCACAATTCATATCCCCAATAATGATAACAGGCATTCTACCCTGAACATAAAATTTCATTTTTTCAAATAATGCTGCCCTTTCATTTTTATTTGCGGACGCGTAAACATTAATTAATTTAAATTTCACATTATTATATTTTAATATTGCGGATACACACCTCCCCTCCTCTACTACAATGTAACTATCTAGAGTAATTTCTTTAGATTTTATCAAAATTCCCACCCCATCATTTTTATTACTCACACTTCCAGACCACACCGCACTCCCACACTGCCATTCGTCAGGACTTATCGCACATTCAATGCCACACTCCTGCAAACAAAAAATAGACGCATTTTCCTGCCTAAGAAAACTTAAAATTGCAGTTCTCCTAGCCTTGTTCTTAAAGACCCTCACATTCTGTGAACAAATAATAAAACCCATTGCACCAAAAAGTCAGCAGTTCCCAGTTATTGCCTTACCATACCCAGGCTCTGACATTCCTCACTTCCTGCAAGACTCTGAGGAAAAATAAACTTTACAGGCATATTAAACACCAAAACTTAAACATAACAAAAAGCTTATACAGTTGCATAACTTTTAGCCACTTTAATCAGAATCTGGGTCCTGTGCCTGTAACGCATCAAACGGGTTTTTGTCAGTTTCAGAGACCGCCTCCGAACTCGTCTCACCACCATTTTTTTTGGCGGATCTTTTTCTTCTTTTGGTCTCCACTTGTACAAACTCATCACTGTCTTCGTTCTCATTTTTTTGTTTCCCACCACCCTCCCTGTGACACAAACTAGTCTCATTGCTTGATGAGAACATCTCAATGTTCGCCGGATCCGAGGTGTGAACTGGACTCACAACTCCATCAATTACCTCCTCCAGTTGGCGGATAACGTCCTCCATTTGTGTTTCCTCCACAATATTGGGCACTACAGGTTCTACTGCTGCTGCTGCAACATCCTGGGCTGCATTTTCCTCTCTGGACACTTCCCTCTGGACTCTCTCCATTTCCCTTTCCACTTCAGCCTCACTCTGTCTGGAGGCCGCCTCCCTTCCAATTTGCATACTTCTGCTCCACGCCTCCTCCCTCCTTTGTATGACAGCTGGGCAATCTCTGTACAGGTGGGTGTCGGCTCCACACAAATCACACACTCTGCCTTGGGTGCAACTTCCAGCATGGTGTCCAACTTTCTTGCAGTTTCTGCACACCTGGCCCTTCTCACAACTATCTTTTGTGTGGCCAAACTGAAAGCAATTGCGGCAAAAGGTTGGCTGTCCAGCATAGGTGATATAGCCCCTGAACCCTGCAACAGAGAAATTTGCAGGAGGGTGCTTGAAGCCTCCCACACAGGTAGAATCCATTTTGAAGCGGACAAAATATCTGAGTTTGCAATTATAAATGCCCAACACATTGGTGAGTTTGTCCCCACCACGCACATGTTCACAATACTGCTTTAAAAAGTTCTCTATCAGGTCCACACTTGTGTAGGGGTTGTACACATGGACAACAACCATTTTCTCTTGTAGCCCAAACAACGGTGTTACTTTGATTCCTTCCAGCAGTGAGTCATTTGCATATGTTCTCATCCACTCAAAGACATGCAGACACCTTCCCCCATTCTCAAAAGTAACTTCATAGATACCTCTGCGTGGGAACTCGTTCACACTAAAGATTTCCTCCTTCTGGACTCCGATTTTCCTCATCATAATGTCCCGAACCAGGAACACAACATTATTCTTTAGCATGTCCGTGGGACTCACCTCCAAACGAATGGTATTTTTTCCAGCCATGACGCACCTGTCAGTCCTTGGACCACAGAAATAGAGATTCCTCCTGCTCCGGAAGTCGCCCAAGTACTCGCACCCTCAGCTACGTCAGGACGAACCTTGATCGTAGCCAAAAGGCCGAGAAGCGATAACCCGAGCGGCCCTTGCCTTGCCCGAGCCTGTCCCATACTGCTGTTCACCCCTTGCAGCGATTGATTCAGCCTACTCCTAGGCAATTCCATGGGGCCCTGCAGGCTCACACACATTTACAGCTACTAAGCGGGAGGGAGGTGAATAAAGGCCGGAGAGGAAGCCAGACAGGATTTGCTTCTTTTGCTTGCACCACAATGCAGTGCTGAAAGAGGAGGAATCTACATAAAAACGCCTTCCTGGCAACGCCCAAATGCCCTCCTGCCATGCAGATAAACACTGGCAGCGGCAGCAAGTGCATGCCCACAGCCACCCCTTGTTCCTTCACACCTTGTATCAGCTTTAATCCAGTCCTGTGCTGCCTGCTGAGCAGCACTGAACAACACTGCCTGGGCCCAGGCTTTTATCTCTGAGGCAGGCCCCATTATGATGTCAGAAAGCTGGCTCTGGAATCCTGAGGGCTCCACTATGACACGTGCAAAGTTCCGTCTGAACTTTATATAAGACGGTGAGGCTCAGTCAGTCACTCAGTGTTGCCTGAGAGGGCAACACTGCAACAGCCGGCCGCCAGGCTGTCTTTTTTTTGCACATTTATTTGCCTCCAGGAGGCCACAAGAGGGAGACAAGGGACTGCAAAATGGAAAATAGGCATCCACCAACTTTACAGACAACTTCTCTTTGCTCCTACAACCTCCATCCTTGCACAGTTTGTTATTCTTCCAGGTAACATAGTAACAAATCCAAATTGCTGCTCTCTTTGTAGGCAAGCAAGGGTTTGTTGCAACTGCAATTCTTACTTCTTCTTGAAATGTAGGGACGACAGTACATTCCATCACATCCATCTAGTGTACACAGGTAGGTCCATTGTGGCGGGTAGGCGGCTGGCTGCTTTAATGGCTGTTTGCTGTTCCCCTACTCCACTCCACTCCACTATTTGACTGTGGTGCTGCATCAATCAGTGGCTGGCTCAGGTGCAGCTCTTTAACTTACCTAGGAGGGAGGGCGGAGAGAAGACAAGGAAGGTGAATGAGCTGTTCCAATGTGAAATGCCGGAAACACAGAAACACAGAAGACACACACACACACAACAAGAGGTGGCAATGTATTCATTAATTGCATTTAATAAATGAGCTCATTATCACACATGACTGTACAAATGCATTGTCCAACAGGTGTTGAAATAATGGGATTAAAAGGGGAGATCCCATCAGAAAGACAAAAACAATAGCAAACACAAATAGCACTTTTGGAATCTGATTTTAGTCAACACATAAGGGAAGGGTGCACCGGTCCTGGAAATACTGCAATACCAGGTCAATGCGTGGAGTGGACAGAGCAAGCTCTATTTCCATCTCCCTGTTCTAAAAATCCATTTAATATATGGTCCCCAGATAGGGGACGTATCAGATATTAAACTGATAAGAACAGATAAGGTTTCAACAAAGATTTTATTGATTCACAAGTTCGTCATACAATAAAATACAATATGTACATTAATATAAAACTGTTTTCCATAATTGTACATTCCAAGCACTATTTGCATCTCTTGTACCATAGTTTTTCCTGTCCCTTAAAAAATATATGTACATTTCACTAAAAGCAAGTTTAATACATTCGTCCACAGAAATAAAATCACGTTTAAAAAGTAAAATATTTCTGACTTTCCAAATGGCGTTTTTAAGACAATTTATCATACTCCAACAAACCATGTACTGTTTAAAAGTTGGGCAATTAAATAGTCCGTAAATTATATATTCGTATGTTAGATCTTTTAATCCACAAGTCCATTTTAAAAGCACGCCGACTTTCCTCCAGACTTCTTGTGCGTAAGGACAGTTCCAAAATAAATGTAGCACAGATTCATCATTCGCACAAGAGTCTCTTGGGCATTTTGCCCTTGCCACCAGGCCTCTCCTGTGCTGAAAGTCTCTTGTTGGGAGGCACTGGTGGACCATCATCCAGGCAAGGTCTATATGTCCATTTGCGAGAAATTTCCCAAAGACGTTCCGCCATACTTGTCTAGACCTCGTCTGGGAATAGTTTGCCACAGGGATAACCTCCTCATTCCCCCTTAGAATTGCAGACAGTTTCCTCTGGTCCTTTAAAACGTCGCTTTCTTGGTCCTTTAAATGAAATGTTCGTATAGTCTTTTCTAAAATCACATAATGCTTTGGGGGGCATAAAAGAACAGGGGAATTCAACGGAGGCATACACCATTTTTTAAAAACCATACCGGCAGCGTACTTTAAAAAACAACTAAAAACGCCATTGGAATTAAAACATTTAAAACAGAAGCAGAAAAATTTTACATAAAAGAAAATATGCAAATTAGGGACATCTTTTCCACCATTCAACTTGCTTTTGTACATATGATCTCTTTTTAATCTTTCCATCTTTGAACCCCATAAAAACATAAATATAATTCTGGTTAGTTTTTTTATCAAAACATCCGATGGAGGGAAAACCATTCCCACATATAACATTAGCGGCAGTAAGATCATTTTTATTATTAATACCTTGCCCTCCATCGTCAATTCTCTAAGGTTCCAGAAAGAGATCTTTTTTTCCATTTTGCATAAAATCTCATCCCAATTGTCAATCCCATCATTTGTTTCTTTGAAAATGATACCAAGAATTTTTATTTTATCTTGTTTTATGCTAATTTCCGGAGTCTGGGAGGCGTCCCAAGCTCCAACGCTCAGACATTCACTTTTTGCAACGTTTAATTTAAAACCTGAAGCCTGGCTAAAAAACTCTGTGCACCTTAAGGTTCTTTTGAGCGAAGCAGGGTCTGTACATGCTACTGTCACATCATCCATATAGCACAACACTTTTACCTGGTTGCCACCTCCTCCAGGGATAGGAACCCCTCTGATGACTTTGTCCTTGCGTATCTGACACAATAGGGGCTCCATTGCACATATAAATAAAATCGGGGAGAGCGGACACCCCTGCTTCACTCCAGATTTTAAAACCACATTTTCGGTTAAAAACCCATTAATAGAAATTTGGCTAAAACAAGACTTATATAGAACCTTAATACGACTTAAAATCATCTCAGGGATTGACATTTTCTTTAAAACATTAAAAAGGTACAAATGTGAAACTCTGTCAAAAGCCTTCTCAAAATCTAGCGCTAGGAGGGCTAAACCTTGACTCCGGTCTCTTGAATACCATATGACATCACGGATTATATTTAAAGTCTCAGTAATACTTCTCCCAGGAACCCCACAAACCTGGTCCGGATGTATAATTTTGCTGATCACTATTTTTAACCGGTTTGCAATTATCTTGGCCATTACTTTGTATTCCATATTTAGGAGGGTGATAGGTCTCCAGTTCCCCAGCAGAGTCCGATCTCCTTTTTTAAAAATCAAAGACACTACCCCCCTCCTCCATGAAACCGGCAACATATTTACAGTAAAAGCATCTTTAAATAACACAAAAAGGTCGTCCTTTAAAATGTCCCAAAACGTTAGATAAAATTCGATGGGAAGTCCATCTGAACCAGGAGCTTTCCCATAAGAAAAACTTTTAAAAACAGTAAAAAGTTCTTCTAAGTTGATATCACGTGATAAAACCTCCTGGTCTAAAACATCTAACTTAAGATCAAGGACATTAAGAGCATCTGTTAAAAAGGACATATCAATACACTTTTCATTAAAAAGGAGCTGGTAAAAATCATGAGCAGACTTTAAAATACCTTCCCTAGAGGTTTGACCCTCCAAGTTTAAAATCACATCTCTTTTATCCATAACTTTTTTGAAGAAAAATCTGGAACATTTTTCTCCTTCCTCCAGATGTTGAACTCGGGATCTGAAAATAATTTGTTTACCTCTTTGCTCTAAACATTTCTTAATTTCTGCTTTCATACTTTCAATATCTTCTTTCACATCTATCCCCAGCTCCTTGAATTTAAAAAGTGTTTGCAACCTTGTGTTAAAATTATAAAACCATTGTTTCTTTTCTTTTGCTTTCCTCTTACCTGCTTTAATAAAAAATAACTTAATTTTTGTTTTTATTTCTTCCCACCAGGTCAGCATTGGTATGTCGGGGTTTTTCTGCTGCTGCCAACACTGGTAGGATTGGCCAAATTCCAGCTGAGTCAGAGGATCCTCCAGCAGGTGCGTGCTCAACCTCCAGAGGCCCTTGTTTACCTTCAGTTCACCACTAAACTCTATCTTAGCCTGCAAGAGTTTGTGGTCAGAAAATATATTAGATATTAAAACAAATTTCACTGGGTTAAAATCCTCTGATAAAAATATAAAATCGATCCTAGAAGCCACTCTCCCATTGGACCATGTGTGGCCTAGGTCTGCCGGCAAGAGCAACTTCCAGGCATCCCTCAGCTTAAAATCGCATAAAAAATTCTTAAGCAGGTAAGAGGTCTTATCTAGTTTGCGGAGAGGGTCACCCCCCTGCCGGCATTCTCCTTCACATATACAATTGAAATCTCCTCCTACTAATAAGGGGGATGACCCAACACAAAACAATGGTAAAATTTGCATTAACTCCGCCCTCTCCTGCTTATCAGGAGAGGCATATACATTTAAAATACGAAACATAAAACCATTAAAATTCAGGTGGACTACTATTGCTCTGCCAGGTAAAATCTCAGTCACAGAATGTATAATAGTAGAAAAGCCACGGCAGAGCAGTCCTACCCCAGCAGATCTATTTTCATTGGAGCCGGACCACACGGAAGGACCCAGCTTCCAATCTTTTTTAATGTCCGAATAGTCTATTGCGTGTTGAAATCCACACTCCTGTAACAAGCAGAAATCAAAGTCCTCAGTCTCTAGGAAGGAAAACAAAGCAGCCCTACGAGCGGGGCTCTTTAATAGTCTCACGTTCAGTGAGACGACATTGACGAGAGGCATTACACATATTATGGTGGCGGATCGTCCATGCTCGAGCCACAACTAAACTCCTGGATGTCTAGCCCACCAAAGATCTCCTGCTCAGGAGACCCAGGCGACTGGATGTTCTGGGGGTTGGAAGCAGACAACTGATAGGTCACCGGCCCCAACCACAAATCGTCATCGGCCAAGCAGATATCCGGGGAGTCAAGTTCCACTCCCCTCCGCCACTTCCTTACTGGTTCATTCTCCCTCTCATCGCTGTCATCTCCTCCCCGCTCACTGGAGGCTGCTCTCTTCTCACCCTCTGGAATGCTTGACTCCATCTCCTCCACGATGTTTTGGTGGTCCTCAGAGCGGTCGTCAAGGGTCTTCAACGAAGTCTCCTTCCTAGGCTGGCTCTTCTCACGTTGGGACTTTGAGGTCATTTGCATAGCTCCTCCCTCTGGTGTTGAAAGGGATTTCTGCTCGGACTTGCGGCTGGTATTTGGGGTCGTCATTGCAGGGCTCTCCACTGAAGTTATGGAGACCCTCTGCTCTGACCCACTGATGGCAACACCACGGGACTTACAAGCAGAGGCCTGACCAGGAACTGTGTCAGGCTCCTGCTCTGTCCCAACCGCACTCCTGCTACAGGAGGCGCCCTTGACCTTCATCGCCTTGTCTACTGATAGAGATTCAGCAGACATTGGCTCCGGTCTTGAAATCACAGTCTCTTGTCTGGCGCCCTGGGTCATCATCACCCGATCCTCAGCAGACGCTACTGAAGATCGCTTTGGCTCTGACCCAGGTGTGGATTTCACAAAACTCTTCACCGTGTCAGCGTAGGTACGATTCCTGGCTCTGCTGGGGCAATCCCTGAACATGTGGCCCTTGCCCCCACATAAATTGCACAGTCTCTCTTTGGGGCAACTCTTCATTTGATGTCCGTATTGGCCACAATTATTGCACCTATCCAACTTCTCATCTTTGCAGGAAACCTGGGTATGTCCAAAGCGTCCACACTGCCGGCAATATGTGGGCATACCCGGGTAAAATATATAACCTCTGCTTTTCCCAATAACTACGGTAGAGGGTGGGTGCTGCATGCCTCCGATTCCCTCTGGGTCTTTTTTTAAGCGGACCAAAAATTTTCGCTTGCCTCCCCAAAATCCAACAGCATTATTAATTTTGTTCATAAATTTTACGTCATCACAATATCTCTGAAGGTAAGTGGTTATATCATCAGTCTCTACATGGGGATTGTAGAGATAGACTACCAGAGGGATCTCATCATAGGCAAAAAGTAATACGAACTCTAGTCCATCAAACTTTTCATCATACATTAGTTCGTTTACCTTCTTTACGACGTTCTGGCAGCACCCGAGATCCTGGAAGGTGATGGTGTGGGTTCCTTTGGCTTCGTTGTCCTGGAAGCAAAAAATATCCCTGTGATGTAGACCAAGCGAACCCAAAAGCACTTCTCTGGCGATAAATTCCAAGTTCTTCTTTGGTCTGTGTCTTTCCTCCACTTCAATACGAATAGTATTCTTCATCCGGGCCTCACCCGATGCGTACGAAATCCTGGCTGGCATCTCTCCCGTCTGGCAGGAAACAGGCCGATTGCCTGGGGATCCCTTCCCGTTGCTCCCGGACTAGGCCTTTCTCCCAATAGCGACAGGGGGGTGAAGTCTGGGCTATGAACCCAGACGATCCCCCCAGGCCGAGAGAAAGGGTACCGGAAGCACCTCCTGACAAGTCTCCTGGATAAATCCAATTGATCTTAGCCAGAAGGCCGAGAAGCGATAACCCGAGCGGCCCTTGCCTTGCCCGAGCCTGTCCCATACTGCTGTTCACCCCTTGCAGCGATTGATTCAGCCTACTCCTAGGCAATTCCATGGGGCCCTGCAGGCTCACACACATTTACAGCTACTAAGCGGGAGGGAGGTGAATAAAGGCCGGAGAGGAAGCCAGACAGGATTTGCTTCTTTTGCTTGCACCACAATGCAGTGCTGAAAGAGGAGGAATCTACATAAAAACGCCTTCCTGGCAACGCCCAAATGCCCTCCTGCCATGCAGATAAACACTGGCAGCGGCAGCAAGTGCATGCCCACAGCCACCCCTTGTTCCTTCACACCTTGTATCAGCTTTAATCCAGTCCTGTGCTGCCTGCTGAGCAGCACTGAACAACACTGCCTGGGCCCAGGCTTTTATCTCTGAGGCAGGCCCCATTATGATGTCAGAAAGCTGGCTCTGGAATCCTGAGGGCTCCACTATGACACGTGCAAAGTTCCGTCTGAACTTTATATAAGACGGTGAGGCTCAGTCAGTCACTCAGTGTTGCCTGAGAGGGCAACACTGCAACAGCCGGCCGCCAGGCTGTCTTTTTTTTGCACATTTATTTGCCTCCAGGAGGCCACAAGAGGGAGACAAGGGACTGCAAAATGGAAAATAGGCATCCACCAACTTTACAGACAACTTCTCTTTGCTCCTACAACCTCCATCCTTGCACAGTTTGTTATTCTTCCAGGTAACATAGTAACAAATCCAAATTGCTGCTCTCTTTGTAGGCAAGCAAGGGTTTGTTGCAACTGCAATTCTTACTTCTTCTTGAAATGTAGGGACGACAGTACATTCCATCACATCCATCTAGTGTACACAGGTAGGTCCATTGTGGCGGGTAGGCGGCTGGCTGCTTTAATGGCTGTTTGCTGTTCCCCTACTCCACTCCACTCCACTATTTGACTGTGGTGCTGCATCAATCAGTGGCTGGCTCAGGTGCAGCTCTTTAACTTACCTAGGAGGGAGGGCGGAGAGAAGACAAGGAAGGTGAATGAGCTGTTCCAATGTGAAATGCCGGAAACACAGAAACACAGAAGACACACACACACACAACAAGAGGTGGCAATGTATTCATTAATTGCATTTAATAAATGAGCTCATTATCACACATGACTGTACAAATGCATTGTCCAACAGGTGTTGAAATAATGGGATTAAAAGGGGAGATCCCATCAGAAAGACAAAAACAATAGCAAACACAAATAGCACTTTTGGAATCTGATTTTAGTCAACACATAAGGGAAGGGTGCACCGGTCCTGGAAATACTGCAATACCAGGTCAATGCGTGGAGTGGACAGAGCAAGCTCTATTTCCATCTCCCTGTTCTAAAAATCCATTTAATATATGGTCCCCAGATAGGGGACGTATCAGATATTAAACTGATAAGAACAGATTTTTTTTTTTTTTTATTGAAAGCCCGAGCCGTGCTTTCTATCACCCAAGTGCATAAAAAGTGCAGAGGTGCCACACAAAAAGTGCACAAGGATGCGGTCTATCGCAGCCCTTCTCTTAAAAGAGAGAGGCCCCGCATAACCATTCCCTGACCCTCCAAACCATAGGCCTAGAGGATCAAGGATCGATGGTCCCCCCTCGCCGAAGCTTAGGGAGACCCAAACACACTCCTAGGCTTCTACCTGGGCTGCCACCCCAGTGTCCACCTAGGAGCCTGCATCCTAGTTGCACCTCCCCTCCGAAGAAGGGAGGCCGGGTTGCAGGGGAAAAAGGAACCAGAAGGCCACACATTTTCCCCCTAGACCTCAGGAGGGTCCCAAAAGGGCACCGCATCCCAAAATCCTTGTGACAAACGTGACAAACACACAGTGAAAAACAAAATTAAATAAGTGGATGTGCGCTGTGATACAGCCTGGACATCCGCCAGGTATATAAAAATTCCTCATCTCCCAGCCAGAAGGCCGGGAGAATAAAGGTGTGTGCTTAAAAGTGTGAAAGAAGAGTGCGTGCAAGTGTGCCTTCACTCAGTGGGATCCCACCCCCAGTGAGTTAGGGCACCCCAGGGTCACCAGCCCTGGGGCACATAGCAACTCGGGCTTTCAAACTACCCGACCTCCTGACCTCGATCCGGCGGTCGCCTGGTCACCTACAAATGGTACCTTTAAACCAAATGCGTACACCAGAGCGATGACCGTTGTGGTTCCCTGCCCTCACCTCGGCGTTCTGTCATCCCCCTACGATGGCCCACGTACCACCGGCAGGGATGATTACTAACCTCAGCTTGAGCAGGTACTACACTTGATCTTAGCCAAAAGGCCGAGAAGCGATAACCCGAGCGGCCCTTGCCTTGCCCGAGCCTGTCCCATACTGCTGTTCACCCCTTGCAGCGATTGATTCAGCCTACTCCTAGGCAATTCCATGGGGCCCTGCAGGCTCACACACATTTACAGCTACTAAGCGGGAGGGAGGTGAATAAAGGCCGGAGAGGAAGCCAGACAGGATTTGCTTCTTTTGCTTGCACCACAATGCAGTGCTGAAAGAGGAGGAATCTACATAAAAACGCCTTCCTGGCAACGCCCAAATGCCCTCCTGCCATGCAGATAAACACTGGCAGCGGCAGCAAGTGCATGCCCACAGCCACCCCTTGTTCCTTCACACCTTGTATCAGCTTTAATCCAGTCCTGTGCTGCCTGCTGAGCAGCACTGAACAACACTGCCTGGGCCCAGGCTTTTATCTCTGAGGCAGGCCCCATTATGATGTCAGAAAGCTGGCTCTGGAATCCTGAGGGCTCCACTATGACACGTGCAAAGTTCCGTCTGAACTTTATATAAGACGGTGAGGCTCAGTCAGTCACTCAGTGTTGCCTGAGAGGGCAACACTGCAACAGCCGGCCGCCAGGCTGTCTTTTTTTTGCACATTTATTTGCCTCCAGGAGGCCACAAGAGGGAGACAAGGGACTGCAAAATGGAAAATAGGCATCCACCAACTTTACAGACAACTTCTCTTTGCTCCTACAACCTCCATCCTTGCACAGTTTGTTATTCTTCCAGGTAACATAGTAACAAATCCAAATTGCTGCTCTCTTTGTAGGCAAGCAAGGGTTTGTTGCAACTGCAATTCTTACTTCTTCTTGAAATGTAGGGACGACAGTACATTCCATCACATCCATCTAGTGTACACAGGTAGGTCCATTGTGGCGGGTAGGCGGCTGGCTGCTTTAATGGCTGTTTGCTGTTCCCCTACTCCACTCCACTCCACTATTTGACTGTGGTGCTGCATCAATCAGTGGCTGGCTCAGGTGCAGCTCTTTAACTTACCTAGGAGGGAGGGCGGAGAGAAGACAAGGAAGGTGAATGAGCTGTTCCAATGTGAAATGCCGGAAACACAGAAACACAGAAGACACACACACACACAACAAGAGGTGGCAATGTATTCATTAATTGCATTTAATAAATGAGCTCATTATCACACATGACTGTACAAATGCATTGTCCAACAGGTGTTGAAATAATGGGATTAAAAGGGGAGATCCCATCAGAAAGACAAAAACAATAGCAAACACAAATAGCACTTTTGGAATCTGATTTTAGTCAACACATAAGGGAAGGGTGCACCGGTCCTGGAAATACTGCAATACCAGGTCAATGCGTGGAGTGGACAGAGCAAGCTCTATTTCCATCTCCCTGTTCTAAAAATCCATTTAATATATGGTCCCCAGATAGGGGACGTATCAGATATTAAACTGATAAGAACAGATACTACACTTGATCTTAGCCAAAAGGCCGAGAAGCGATAACCCGAGCGGCCCTTGCCTTGCCCGAGCCTGTCCCATACTGCTGTTCACCCCTTGCAGCGATTGATTCAGCCTACTCCTAGGCAATTCCATGGGGCCCTGCAGGCTCACACACATTTACAGCTACTAAGCGGGAGGGAGGTGAATAAAGGCCGGAGAGGAAGCCAGACAGGATTTGCTTCTTTTGCTTGCACCACAATGCAGTGCTGAAAGAGGAGGAATCTACATAAAAACGCCTTCCTGGCAACGCCCAAATGCCCTCCTGCCATGCAGATAAACACTGGCAGCGGCAGCAAGTGCATGCCCACAGCCACCCCTTGTTCCTTCACACCTTGTATCAGCTTTAATCCAGTCCTGTGCTGCCTGCTGAGCAGCACTGAACAACACTGCCTGGGCCCAGGCTTTTATCTCTGAGGCAGGCCCCATTATGATGTCAGAAAGCTGGCTCTGGAATCCTGAGGGCTCCACTATGACACGTGCAAAGTTCCGTCTGAACTTTATATAAGACGGTGAGGCTCAGTCAGTCACTCAGTGTTGCCTGAGAGGGCAACACTGCAACAGCCGGCCGCCAGGCTGTCTTTTTTTTGCACATTTATTTGCCTCCAGGAGGCCACAAGAGGGAGACAAGGGACTGCAAAATGGAAAATAGGCATCCACCAACTTTACAGACAACTTCTCTTTGCTCCTACAACCTCCATCCTTGCACAGTTTGTTATTCTTCCAGGTAACATAGTAACAAATCCAAATTGCTGCTCTCTTTGTAGGCAAGCAAGGGTTTGTTGCAACTGCAATTCTTACTTCTTCTTGAAATGTAGGGACGACAGTACATTCCATCACATCCATCTAGTGTACACAGGTAGGTCCATTGTGGCGGGTAGGCGGCTGGCTGCTTTAATGGCTGTTTGCTGTTCCCCTACTCCACTCCACTCCACTATTTGACTGTGGTGCTGCATCAATCAGTGGCTGGCTCAGGTGCAGCTCTTTAACTTACCTAGGAGGGAGGGCGGAGAGAAGACAAGGAAGGTGAATGAGCTGTTCCAATGTGAAATGCCGGAAACACAGAAACACAGAAGACACACACACACACAACAAGAGGTGGCAATGTATTCATTAATTGCATTTAATAAATGAGCTCATTATCACACATGACTGTACAAATGCATTGTCCAACAGGTGTTGAAATAATGGGATTAAAAGGGGAGATCCCATCAGAAAGACAAAAACAATAGCAAACACAAATAGCACTTTTGGAATCTGATTTTAGTCAACACATAAGGGAAGGGTGCACCGGTCCTGGAAATACTGCAATACCAGGTCAATGCGTGGAGTGGACAGAGCAAGCTCTATTTCCATCTCCCTGTTCTAAAAATCCATTTAATATATGGTCCCCAGATAGGGGACGTATCAGATATTAAACTGATAAGAACAGATTTTTTTTTTTTTTTTTTTTTTTTTTTTGATTTTTTACTTTTTTATTGAATTATTCAGAAAATACAATACATTATATCAGAAGAATTTTGCAAAACATGAACAACAGATAAGAACAAAAAACATCAAAGTCCTGACATCAGAAACATTTAAATCATGTCACCAAGCCTTTTCTAACCGCGCAAACAGCAAGCATCTCCAATAGTTCCTGCTTCAGGGGTTTACCATCCCATTCATTCTTGACCTCTTCCACCAACCAAGGTGGTATTTTATATGTTTCCATAAAACGGAAAAATTGTTTTGTCAAATGCGTCTCTATTATTCCACGCAAAACCTCTACATCCGCCTTCTTCCGTAAATTAATCGACTCTCTTATTATATCCTCTCTTTCTTCACTTTCTTCTTTAGATATTTTAGCTTTCCCAATTTTCCTTTTTTCAGCAATTTTACCTTTGCCCACATCAGTATCTTTAATACCTCCTCCTCCACTATTCTCCACTTTTTCCGTTACTGAAGAAACCTCTTCAATATTCGGTTTACTTTTCTCCCTGCTTGCTCCACTCTCTTGTTGCACTCCTCTTCTATGTCTCTTTGGACATATCCTGAAGACATGCCCACCCTCTCCACACATGTTACAAATCTTTTCCTCTTTGCAGTCTTGATAGTCGTGGCCTTCATGCAAACATTTTGTACACACAATCTTTTGACATTCTGCTGTATTGTGCCCATATTTCTTACAGTTCCTGCAAAAAATGTCCATTCCAGAAAAGAACAAATCTCCAGTCGTGTTTCCAATTTTAAAGCGAGCTGGTGGGGTTACCATTTTTCCTGAAGTTCTGTCCAGTTTCATTGAACAAAAAAATCTCCATTTTCCGGTCCAGAAGCCAAATTCATTCAGAACTTTGCCTTTCTCCACAACTTTCTCGCAATACTTCCCTAGGAATATACTAATATCCTCCTCTTCAACATATGGCGAGTACATCTTGACGGTCACAAGACGCTGCCACACAGAAAAGTGTGGTACCAACACCACACCTTCCAACTTTGGATCTTCACGTGACTTCAACAAGTTTACCGAAAACTTCAAATACGTTTCTTCATTGATGAACGTGACGTCATAGACACCTCTCTGTGGGTAGTCCATTACCGCCAGTATGTCCTCCTTGCTCAGCCGAAACAGTCCCAGCAACAAATCTTCGCTCAGGAAACGCAGGTCTTTCTTGGTCCTTTCCAGTTCCGTCACCGTAAAACGAACAGCATTCCTGGTCCTCATATATTCCGGTATGGCCTCCATTCTGATGGTTTTCAGGATAGACCTTCAACACCGAGGTGTCAGGTGGGTGATCGCTCCTCGTTGCCCTGGACTAATCCTCCTCCCCAATAGCAGCAGAGGGGTGAAGTCTCTTGTGAAAGAGACGATCCCCCCAGGCCAAGGAAAAGGGTACCAGGGCACCTCCTGACCAAGAAACAAGGCAATACCCTAAAGCACTACACTTGATCTTAGCCAAAAGGCCGAGAAGCGATAACCCGAGCGGCCCTTGCCTTGCCCGAGCCTGTCCCATACTGCTGTTCACCCCTTGCAGCGATTGATTCAGCCTACTCCTAGGCAATTCCATGGGGCCCTGCAGGCTCACACACATTTACAGCTACTAAGCGGGAGGGAGGTGAATAAAGGCCGGAGAGGAAGCCAGACAGGATTTGCTTCTTTTGCTTGCACCACAATGCAGTGCTGAAAGAGGAGGAATCTACATAAAAACGCCTTCCTGGCAACGCCCAAATGCCCTCCTGCCATGCAGATAAACACTGGCAGCGGCAGCAAGTGCATGCCCACAGCCACCCCTTGTTCCTTCACACCTTGTATCAGCTTTAATCCAGTCCTGTGCTGCCTGCTGAGCAGCACTGAACAACACTGCCTGGGCCCAGGCTTTTATCTCTGAGGCAGGCCCCATTATGATGTCAGAAAGCTGGCTCTGGAATCCTGAGGGCTCCACTATGACACGTGCAAAGTTCCGTCTGAACTTTATATAAGACGGTGAGGCTCAGTCAGTCACTCAGTGTTGCCTGAGAGGGCAACACTGCAACAGCCGGCCGCCAGGCTGTCTTTTTTTTGCACATTTATTTGCCTCCAGGAGGCCACAAGAGGGAGACAAGGGACTGCAAAATGGAAAATAGGCATCCACCAACTTTACAGACAACTTCTCTTTGCTCCTACAACCTCCATCCTTGCACAGTTTGTTATTCTTCCAGGTAACATAGTAACAAATCCAAATTGCTGCTCTCTTTGTAGGCAAGCAAGGGTTTGTTGCAACTGCAATTCTTACTTCTTCTTGAAATGTAGGGACGACAGTACATTCCATCACATCCATCTAGTGTACACAGGTAGGTCCATTGTGGCGGGTAGGCGGCTGGCTGCTTTAATGGCTGTTTGCTGTTCCCCTACTCCACTCCACTCCACTATTTGACTGTGGTGCTGCATCAATCAGTGGCTGGCTCAGGTGCAGCTCTTTAACTTACCTAGGAGGGAGGGCGGAGAGAAGACAAGGAAGGTGAATGAGCTGTTCCAATGTGAAATGCCGGAAACACAGAAACACAGAAGACACACACACACACAACAAGAGGTGGCAATGTATTCATTAATTGCATTTAATAAATGAGCTCATTATCACACATGACTGTACAAATGCATTGTCCAACAGGTGTTGAAATAATGGGATTAAAAGGGGAGATCCCATCAGAAAGACAAAAACAATAGCAAACACAAATAGCACTTTTGGAATCTGATTTTAGTCAACACATAAGGGAAGGGTGCACCGGTCCTGGAAATACTGCAATACCAGGTCAATGCGTGGAGTGGACAGAGCAAGCTCTATTTCCATCTCCCTGTTCTAAAAATCCATTTAATATATGGTCCCCAGATAGGGGACGTATCAGATATTAAACTGATAAGAACAGATACTACACTTGATCTTAGCCAAAAGGCCGAGAAGCGATAACCCGAGCGGCCCTTGCCTTGCCCGAGCCTGTCCCATACTGCTGTTCACCCCTTGCAGCGATTGATTCAGCCTACTCCTAGGCAATTCCATGGGGCCCTGCAGGCTCACACACATTTACAGCTACTAAGCGGGAGGGAGGTGAATAAAGGCCGGAGAGGAAGCCAGACAGGATTTGCTTCTTTTGCTTGCACCACAATGCAGTGCTGAAAGAGGAGGAATCTACATAAAAACGCCTTCCTGGCAACGCCCAAATGCCCTCCTGCCATGCAGATAAACACTGGCAGCGGCAGCAAGTGCATGCCCACAGCCACCCCTTGTTCCTTCACACCTTGTATCAGCTTTAATCCAGTCCTGTGCTGCCTGCTGAGCAGCACTGAACAACACTGCCTGGGCCCAGGCTTTTATCTCTGAGGCAGGCCCCATTATGATGTCAGAAAGCTGGCTCTGGAATCCTGAGGGCTCCACTATGACACGTGCAAAGTTCCGTCTGAACTTTATATAAGACGGTGAGGCTCAGTCAGTCACTCAGTGTTGCCTGAGAGGGCAACACTGCAACAGCCGGCCGCCAGGCTGTCTTTTTTTTGCACATTTATTTGCCTCCAGGAGGCCACAAGAGGGAGACAAGGGACTGCAAAATGGAAAATAGGCATCCACCAACTTTACAGACAACTTCTCTTTGCTCCTACAACCTCCATCCTTGCACAGTTTGTTATTCTTCCAGGTAACATAGTAACAAATCCAAATTGCTGCTCTCTTTGTAGGCAAGCAAGGGTTTGTTGCAACTGCAATTCTTACTTCTTCTTGAAATGTAGGGACGACAGTACATTCCATCACATCCATCTAGTGTACACAGGTAGGTCCATTGTGGCGGGTAGGCGGCTGGCTGCTTTAATGGCTGTTTGCTGTTCCCCTACTCCACTCCACTCCACTATTTGACTGTGGTGCTGCATCAATCAGTGGCTGGCTCAGGTGCAGCTCTTTAACTTACCTAGGAGGGAGGGCGGAGAGAAGACAAGGAAGGTGAATGAGCTGTTCCAATGTGAAATGCCGGAAACACAGAAACACAGAAGACACACACACACACAACAAGAGGTGGCAATGTATTCATTAATTGCATTTAATAAATGAGCTCATTATCACACATGACTGTACAAATGCATTGTCCAACAGGTGTTGAAATAATGGGATTAAAAGGGGAGATCCCATCAGAAAGACAAAAACAATAGCAAACACAAATAGCACTTTTGGAATCTGATTTTAGTCAACACATAAGGGAAGGGTGCACCGGTCCTGGAAATACTGCAATACCAGGTCAATGCGTGGAGTGGACAGAGCAAGCTCTATTTCCATCTCCCTGTTCTAAAAATCCATTTAATATATGGTCCCCAGATAGGGGACGTATCAGATATTAAACTAAGAACAGATAAGGTTTCAACAAAGATTTTATTGATTCACAAGTTCGTCATACAATAAAATACAATATGTACATTAATATAAAACTGTTTTCCATAATTGTACATTCCAAGCACTATTTGCATCTCTTGTACCATAGTTTTTCCTGTCCCTTAAAAAATATATGTACATTTCACTAAAAGCAAGTTTAATACATTCGTCCACAGAAATAAAATCACGTTTAAAAAGTAAAATATTTCTGACTTTCCAAATGGCGTTTTTAAGACAATTTATCATACTCCAACAAACCATGTACTGTTTAAAAGTTGGGCAATTAAATAGTCCGTAAATTATATATTCGTATGTTAGATCTTTTAATCCACAAGTCCATTTTAAAAGCACGCCGACTTTCCTCCAGACTTCTTGTGCGTAAGGACAGTTCCAAAATAAATGTAGCACAGATTCATCATTCGCACAAGAGTCTCTTGGGCATTTTGCCCTTGCCACCAGGCCTCTCCTGTGCTGAAAGTCTCTTGTTGGGAGGCACTGGTGGACCATCATCCAGGCAAGGTCTATATGTCCATTTGCGAGAAATTTCCCAAAGACGTTCCGCCATACTTGTCTAGACCTCGTCTGGGAATAGTTTGCCACAGGGATAACCTCCTCATTCCCCCTTAGAATTGCAGACAGTTTCCTCTGGTCCTTTAAAACGTCGCTTTCTTGGTCCTTTAAATGAAATGTTCGTATAGTCTTTTCTAAAATCACATAATGCTTTGGGGGGCATAAAAGAACAGGGGAATTCAACGGAGGCATACACCATTTTTTAAAAACCATACCGGCAGCGTACTTTAAAAAACAACTAAAAACGCCATTGGAATTAAAACATTTAAAACAGAAGCAGAAAAATTTTACATAAAAGAAAATATGCAAATTAGGGACATCTTTTCCACCATTCAACTTGCTTTTGTACATATGATCTCTTTTTAATCTTTCCATCTTTGAACCCCATAAAAACATAAATATAATTCTGGTTAGTTTTTTTATCAAAACATCCGATGGAGGGAAAACCATTCCCACATATAACATTAGCGGCAGTAAGATCATTTTTATTATTAATACCTTGCCCTCCATCGTCAATTCTCTAAGGTTCCAGAAAGAGATCTTTTTTTCCATTTTGCATAAAATCTCATCCCAATTGTCAATCCCATCATTTGTTTCTTTGAAAATGATACCAAGAATTTTTATTTTATCTTGTTTTATGCTAATTTCCGGAGTCTGGGAGGCGTCCCAAGCTCCAACGCTCAGACATTCACTTTTTGCAACGTTTAATTTAAAACCTGAAGCCTGGCTAAAAAACTCTGTGCACCTTAAGGTTCTTTTGAGCGAAGCAGGGTCTGTACATGCTACTGTCACATCATCCATATAGCACAACACTTTTACCTGGTTGCCACCTCCTCCAGGGATAGGAACCCCTCTGATGACTTTGTCCTTGCGTATCTGACACAATAGGGGCTCCATTGCACATATAAATAAAATCGGGGAGAGCGGACACCCCTGCTTCACTCCAGATTTTAAAACCACATTTTCGGTTAAAAACCCATTAATAGAAATTTGGCTAAAACAAGACTTATATAGAACCTTAATACGACTTAAAATCATCTCAGGGATTGACATTTTCTTTAAAACATTAAAAAGGTACAAATGTGAAACTCTGTCAAAAGCCTTCTCAAAATCTAGCGCTAGGAGGGCTAAACCTTGACTCCGGTCTCTTGAATACCATATGACATCACGGATTATATTTAAAGTCTCAGTAATACTTCTCCCAGGAACCCCACAAACCTGGTCCGGATGTATAATTTTGCTGATCACTATTTTTAACCGGTTTGCAATTATCTTGGCCATTACTTTGTATTCCATATTTAGGAGGGTGATAGGTCTCCAGTTCCCCAGCAGAGTCCGATCTCCTTTTTTAAAAATCAAAGACACTACCCCCCTCCTCCATGAAACCGGCAACATATTTACAGTAAAAGCATCTTTAAATAACACAAAAAGGTCGTCCTTTAAAATGTCCCAAAACGTTAGATAAAATTCGATGGGAAGTCCATCTGAACCAGGAGCTTTCCCATAAGAAAAACTTTTAAAAACAGTAAAAAGTTCTTCTAAGTTGATATCACGTGATAAAACCTCCTGGTCTAAAACATCTAACTTAAGATCAAGGACATTAAGAGCATCTGTTAAAAAGGACATATCAATACACTTTTCATTAAAAAGGAGCTGGTAAAAATCATGAGCAGACTTTAAAATACCTTCCCTAGAGGTTTGACCCTCCAAGTTTAAAATCACATCTCTTTTATCCATAACTTTTTTGAAGAAAAATCTGGAACATTTTTCTCCTTCCTCCAGATGTTGAACTCGGGATCTGAAAATAATTTGTTTACCTCTTTGCTCTAAACATTTCTTAATTTCTGCTTTCATACTTTCAATATCTTCTTTCACATCTATCCCCAGCTCCTTGAATTTAAAAAGTGTTTGCAACCTTGTGTTAAAATTATAAAACCATTGTTTCTTTTCTTTTGCTTTCCTCTTACCTGCTTTAATAAAAAATAACTTAATTTTTGTTTTTATTTCTTCCCACCAGGTCAGCATTGGTATGTCGGGGTTTTTCTGCTGCTGCCAACACTGGTAGGATTGGCCAAATTCCAGCTGAGTCAGAGGATCCTCCAGCAGGTGCGTGCTCAACCTCCAGAGGCCCTTGTTTACCTTCAGTTCACCACTAAACTCTATCTTAGCCTGCAAGAGTTTGTGGTCAGAAAATATATTAGATATTAAAACAAATTTCACTGGGTTAAAATCCTCTGATAAAAATATAAAATCGATCCTAGAAGCCACTCTCCCATTGGACCATGTGTGGCCTAGGTCTGCCGGCAAGAGCAACTTCCAGGCATCCCTCAGCTTAAAATCGCATAAAAAATTCTTAAGCAGGTAAGAGGTCTTATCTAGTTTGCGGAGAGGGTCACCCCCCTGCCGGCATTCTCCTTCACATATACAATTGAAATCTCCTCCTACTAATAAGGGGGATGACCCAACACAAAACAATGGTAAAATTTGCATTAACTCCGCCCTCTCCTGCTTATCAGGAGAGGCATATACATTTAAAATACGAAACATAAAACCATTAAAATTCAGGTGGACTACTATTGCTCTGCCAGGTAAAATCTCAGTCACAGAATGTATAATAGTAGAAAAGCCACGGCAGAGCAGTCCTACCCCAGCAGATCTATTTTCATTGGAGCCGGACCACACGGAAGGACCCAGCTTCCAATCTTTTTTAATGTCCGAATAGTCTATTGCGTGTTGAAATCCACACTCCTGTAACAAGCAGAAATCAAAGTCCTCAGTCTCTAGGAAGGAAAACAAAGCAGCCCTACGAGCGGGGCTCTTTAATAGTCTCACGTTCAGTGAGACGACATTGACGAGAGGCATTACACATATTATGGTGGCGGATCGTCCATGCTCGAGCCACAACTAAACTCCTGGATGTCTAGCCCACCAAAGATCTCCTGCTCAGGAGACCCAGGCGACTGGATGTTCTGGGGGTTGGAAGCAGACAACTGATAGGTCACCGGCCCCAACCACAAATCGTCATCGGCCAAGCAGATATCCGGGGAGTCAAGTTCCACTCCCCTCCGCCACTTCCTTACTGGTTCATTCTCCCTCTCATCGCTGTCATCTCCTCCCCGCTCACTGGAGGCTGCTCTCTTCTCACCCTCTGGAATGCTTGACTCCATCTCCTCCACGATGTTTTGGTGGTCCTCAGAGCGGTCGTCAAGGGTCTTCAACGAAGTCTCCTTCCTAGGCTGGCTCTTCTCACGTTGGGACTTTGAGGTCATTTGCATAGCTCCTCCCTCTGGTGTTGAAAGGGATTTCTGCTCGGACTTGCGGCTGGTATTTGGGGTCGTCATTGCAGGGCTCTCCACTGAAGTTATGGAGACCCTCTGCTCTGACCCACTGATGGCAACACCACGGGACTTACAAGCAGAGGCCTGACCAGGAACTGTGTCAGGCTCCTGCTCTGTCCCAACCGCACTCCTGCTACAGGAGGCGCCCTTGACCTTCATCGCCTTGTCTACTGATAGAGATTCAGCAGACATTGGCTCCGGTCTTGAAATCACAGTCTCTTGTCTGGCGCCCTGGGTCATCATCACCCGATCCTCAGCAGACGCTACTGAAGATCGCTTTGGCTCTGACCCAGGTGTGGATTTCACAAAACTCTTCACCGTGTCAGCGTAGGTACGATTCCTGGCTCTGCTGGGGCAATCCCTGAACATGTGGCCCTTGCCCCCACATAAATTGCACAGTCTCTCTTTGGGGCAACTCTTCATTTGATGTCCGTATTGGCCACAATTATTGCACCTATCCAACTTCTCATCTTTGCAGGAAACCTGGGTATGTCCAAAGCGTCCACACTGCCGGCAATATGTGGGCATACCCGGGTAAAATATATAACCTCTGCTTTTCCCAATAACTACGGTAGAGGGTGGGTGCTGCATGCCTCCGATTCCCTCTGGGTCTTTTTTTAAGCGGACCAAAAATTTTCGCTTGCCTCCCCAAAATCCAACAGCATTATTAATTTTGTTCATAAATTTTACGTCATCACAATATCTCTGAAGGTAAGTGGTTATATCATCAGTCTCTACATGGGGATTGTAGAGATAGACTACCAGAGGGATCTCATCATAGGCAAAAAGTAATACGAACTCTAGTCCATCAAACTTTTCATCATACATTAGTTCGTTTACCTTCTTTACGACGTTCTGGCAGCACCCGAGATCCTGGAAGGTGATGGTGTGGGTTCCTTTGGCTTCGTTGTCCTGGAAGCAAAAAATATCCCTGTGATGTAGACCAAGCGAACCCAAAAGCACTTCTCTGGCGATAAATTCCAAGTTCTTCTTTGGTCTGTGTCTTTCCTCCACTTCAATACGAATAGTATTCTTCATCCGGGCCTCACCCGATGCGTACGAAATCCTGGCTGGCATCTCTCCCGTCTGGCAGGAAACAGGCCGATTGCCTGGGGATCCCTTCCCGTTGCTCCCGGACTAGGCCTTTCTCCCAATAGCGACAGGGGGGTGAAGTCTGGGCTATGAACCCAGACGATCCCCCCAGGCCGAGAGAAAGGGTACCGGAAGCACCTCCTGACAAGTCTCCTGGATAAATCCAATTGATCTTAGCCAGAAGGCCGAGAAGCGATAACCCGAGCGGCCCTTGCCTTGCCCGAGCCTGTCCCATACTGCTGTTCACCCCTTGCAGCGATTGATTCAGCCTACTCCTAGGCAATTCCATGGGGCCCTGCAGGCTCACACACATTTACAGCTACTAAGCGGGAGGGAGGTGAATAAAGGCCGGAGAGGAAGCCAGACAGGATTTGCTTCTTTTGCTTGCACCACAATGCAGTGCTGAAAGAGGAGGAATCTACATAAAAACGCCTTCCTGGCAACGCCCAAATGCCCTCCTGCCATGCAGATAAACACTGGCAGCGGCAGCAAGTGCATGCCCACAGCCACCCCTTGTTCCTTCACACCTTGTATCAGCTTTAATCCAGTCCTGTGCTGCCTGCTGAGCAGCACTGAACAACACTGCCTGGGCCCAGGCTTTTATCTCTGAGGCAGGCCCCATTATGATGTCAGAAAGCTGGCTCTGGAATCCTGAGGGCTCCACTATGACACGTGCAAAGTTCCGTCTGAACTTTATATAAGACGGTGAGGCTCAGTCAGTCACTCAGTGTTGCCTGAGAGGGCAACACTGCAACAGCCGGCCGCCAGGCTGTCTTTTTTTTGCACATTTATTTGCCTCCAGGAGGCCACAAGAGGGAGACAAGGGACTGCAAAATGGAAAATAGGCATCCACCAACTTTACAGACAACTTGTTCTCCTTGCTCCTACAACCTCCATCCTTGCACAGTTTGTTATTCTTCTAGGTAACATAGTAACAAATCCAAATTGCTGCTCTCTTTGTAGGCAAGCAAGGCTTTGTTGCAACTGCAATTCTTACTTCTTCTTGGAAATGTAGGGACGACAGTACATTCCATCACATCCATCTAGTGTACACAGGTAGGTCCATTGTGGCGGGCGGGCTGCTTTAATGGCTGTTTGCTGTTCCCCCTACTCCACTCCACTATTTGACTGTGGTGCTGCATCAATCAATCAATCAGTGGCTGGCTCAGGTGCAGCTCTTTAACCTACCTAAAAGGGAGGGCGGAGAGAAGACAAGGAAGGTGAATGAGCTGTTCCAATGTGAAATGCCGGAAACACAGAAACACAGAAGACACACACACACACAACAAGAGGTGGCAATGTATTCTTTAATTGCATTTAATAAATGAGCTCATTATCACACATGACTGTACAAATGCATTGTCCAACAGGTGTTGAAATAATGGGATTAAAAGGGGAGATCCCATCAGAAAGACAAAAACAATAGCAAACACAAATAGCACTTTTGGAATCTGATTTTAGTCAACACATAAGGGAAGGGTGCACCGGTCCTGGAAATACTGCAATACCAGGTCAATGCGTGGAGTGGACAGAGCAAGCTCTATTTCCATCTCCCTGTTCTAAAAATCCATTTAATATATGGTCCCCAGATAGGGGACGTATCAGATATTAAACTGATAAGAACAGATTTTTTTTTTTTTTTTTTTTTTTTTTAAAGCCCGAGTCGTGCTTTCTATCACCCAAGTGCATAAAAAGTGCAGAGGTGCCACACAAAAAGTGCACAAGGATGCGGTCTATCGCAGCCCTTCTCTTAAAAGAGAGAGGCCCCGCATAACCATTCCCTGACCCTCCAAACCATAGGCCTAGAGGATCAAGGATCGATGGTCCCCCCTCGCCGAAGCTTAGGGAGACCCAAACACACTCCTAGGCTTCTACCTGGGCTGCCACCCCAGTGTCCACCTAGGAGCCTGCATCCTAGTTGCACCTCCCCTCCGAAGAAGGGAGGCCGGGTTGCAGGGGAAAAAGGAACCAGAAGGCCACACATTTTCCCCCTAGACCTCAGGAGGGTCCCAAAAGGGCACCGCATCCCAAAATCCTTGTGACAAACGTGACAAACACACAGTGAAAAACAAAATTAAATAAGTGGATGTGCGCTGTGATACAGCCTGGACATCCGCCAGGTATAAAAAAATTCCTCATCTCCCAGCCAGAAGGCCGGGAGAATAAAGGTGTGTGCTCATATAGCGTGAAAGAGAGTGCGTGCAAGTGTGCCTTCACTCAGTGGGATCCCACCCCCAGTGAGTTAGGGCACCCCAGGGTCACCAGCCCTGGGGCACATAGCAACTCGGGCTTCCAAACTACCCGGCCTAATGACCTCGATCCGGCGGTCGCCTGGTCACCTACAAATGGTACCTTTAAACCAAATGCGTACACCAGAGCGATGACCGTTGTGGTTCCCTGCCCTCACCTCGGCGTTCTGTCATCCCCCTACGATGGCCCACGTACCACCGGCAGGGATGATTACTAACCTCAGCTTGAGCAGGTACTACACTTGATCTTAGCCAAAAGGCCGAGAAGCGATAACCCGAGCGGCCCTTGCCTTGCCCGAGCCTGTCCCATACTGCTGTTCACCCCTTGCAGCGATTCAGCCTACTCCTAGGCAATTCCATGGGGCCCTGCAGGCTCACACACATTTACAGCTACTAAGCGGGAGGTGAATAAAGGCCGGAGAGGAAGCCAGACAGGATTTGCTTCTTTTGCTTGCACCACAATGCAGTGCTGAAAGAGGAGGAATCTACATAAAAACGCCTTCCTGGCAACGCCCAAATGCCCTCCTGCCATGCAGATAAACACTGGCAGCGGCAGCAAGTGCATGCCCACAGCCACCCCTTGTTCCTTCACACCTTGTATCAGCTTTAATCCAGTCCTGTGCTGCCTGCTGAGCAGCACTGAACAACACTGCCTGGGCCCAGGCTTTTATCTCTGAGGCAGGCCCCATTATGATGTCAGAAAGCTGGCTCTGGAATCCTGAGGGCTCCACTATGACACGTGCAAAGTTCCGTCTGAACTTTATATAAGACTGTGAGGCTCAGTCAGTCACTCAGTGTTGCCTGAGAGGGCAACACTGCAACAGCCGGCCGCCAGGCTGTCTTTTTTTTGCACATTTATTTGCCTCCAGGAGGCCACAAGAGGGAGACAAGGGACTGCAAAATGGAAAATAGGCATCCACCAACTTTACAGACAACTTCTCTTTGCTCCTACAACCTCCATCCTTGCACAGTTTGTTATTCTTCCAGGTAACATAGTAACAAATCCAAATTGCTGCTCTCTTTGTAGGCAAGCAAGGGTTTGTTGCAACTGCAATTCTTACTTCTTCTTGAAATGTAGGGACGACAGTACATTCCATCACATCCACCTAGTGTACACAGGTAGGTCCATTGTGGCGGGTAGGCGGCTGGCTGCTTTAATGGCTGTTTGCTGTTCCCCTACTCCACTCCACTCCACTATTTGACTGTGGTGCTGCATCAATCAGTGGCTGGCTCAGGTGCAGCTCTTTAACTTACCTAGGAGGGAGGGAGGGAGGGCGGAGAGAAGACAAGGAAGGTGAATGAGCTGTTCCAATGTGAAATGCCGGAAACACAGAAACACAGAAGACACACACACACACACACACAACAAGAGGTGGCAATGTATTCATTAATTGCATTTAATAAATGAGCTCATTATCACACATGACTGTACAAATGCATTGTCCAACAGGTGTTGAAATAATGGGATTAAAAGGGGAGATCCCTTCAGAAAGACAGAAACAATGGCAAAGAGAAAAAACACTTTTGGAATCTGATTTTAGTCAACACATAAGGGAAGGGTGCACCGGTCCTGGAAATACTGCAATACCAGGTCAATGCGTGGAGTGGACAGAGCAAGCTCTATTTCCATCTCCCTGTTCTAAAAATCCATTTAATATATGGTCCCCAGATAGGGGACGTATCAGATATTAAACTGATAAGAACAGATAAGGTTTCAACAAAGTTTTTTATTGGCAAAAATAATATATTTTACAGACTTTTTTTTAAAATTGAAACCACAAGATAAAATCAACAGCATAATACATGAATATTCATACATTTAAATGAATACAAAAGTAATAATAATAAGACCATTAATACAGATGTTATAATAAAAGTACAGAACAATAGCAGGATAAAATTTATACAGGGCATAAAAGACATAAAAGAATAAAACCATTTTTATTTACAATGTTATGGTATTCCACATTTGCAAACACCACATGGATGTTGCTTCTTTTACCCCTAGCTGCTTTTTGTCCCTAAGATAATAAATATACATTTCACTTAGGGCATATTTCACACAATTTTTAACGTCAATAAAATCATGTTTAAAAAGCAGAATGTTCCTAACCTTCCAAATGGCATTCTTAAAACAGTTTAAAATGATCCAACAGACCATTTGCTGTTTAAAACTTGGGCAGTTAAAAAGACCATAAAACACGTATTCAAATTTAAGATCTTTAAGACCGCAGGCCCATTTCAGCAATGGGCCTACCTTCCTCCAAACCTCCTGTGCATATGGGCAGTTCCAAAACAGGTGCATTATCGTCTCGTCGTCACCACACCTGTCTCTCGGGCACTTGGCTCTCGCCACCAGTCCTCGCCTATGCTGGAATTCACGAGTAGGGAGGCACTGGTGAACGATTGCCCAGGCAAGGTCCTTGTGCACATTTGCCATAAATTTCCCGAAAACGTTCCGCCACACCACCTTGGACCTTGCCTGTGAGAAATTTGAAACTGCCAGTGTATCCTCCTGCCGCCTACAGGAGAGTGACACTTTTTTCTGGTCCCCCAATATGTCAGGCTCCAATTCTTGGAGACCTAGGAGCCTGACAGTTTTTTCGAGCACCGCATATTGTTTTGGGGGACACAGAAGCACAGGAGAATTCAAAGGGACACGAAACCATCGTTTAAAAATCATGCCCGTAGCGTACTTTAAAAAGTAGCTAAAAATACCATCAGAATTATACATTTTAAAACAGAAGCAAAAGTATTTAATGTAAAAGAAGTTAAAAAGGTTAGGAACATCTCTCCCGCCATTGTCCTTACATCTGTACATAAAATCACGTTTTAGTTTTTCCATTTTGGAACCCCATAAAAACATAAAACAGATCCTGGTCACTTTTTTAATATATAAAATTGTTGGAGGGAAAACCATAGCTACATAAAGCATTATGGGTAATAAAACAGATTTAATTATTAAAACTTTTCCCTCCATGGTGAGATTTCTCAAATTCCACATTAAAACCTTTTTTTCCATTTTGGCAATTACTGAATCCCAATTGGGTCTCCCATCGTTTTCTTGATTAAAAACAATTCCTAAAATTTTTATCTGATCCTGCTGCATGTTAACTCCTGGTGTCACAGAGGAATCCCATACACCAGTATAAAAACAGTCACACTTATCAACGTTTAATTTAAAACCAGAGGCTTCACAAAAAAAGCCGGTGTTCCTCAATGCCCGTCTCATAGAAGCGGCGTCTGGGCATAGGACGGTGGCGTCATCCATATAGCCTAGGATTTTTACCTGGTTCCCCCTTCCTCCAGGTATGGGCACGCCTCTGATGACTTTATCATCTCTTATTAGGGTGAACAGAGGTTCTATGGCACAAATAAAAAGGAGCGGAGACAACGGGCACCCCTGTTTCACCCCTGATAAAAGAGGAACACCTTTAGTTAAAAATCCGTTGATAGAAATTTGGCTAAAACAGGATCGATATAAAAGCTTAATACGTGTTAAAATAATTTCAGGAACAGCCATCTTTTTAAGAACCATAAAAAGATATTCATGGGAGACCCGGTCAAAAGCCTTCTCGAAATCTAAGGATAAAATAGCAAGGCTTTGACCCCTTTCTTTAAAATACCAAATGATGTCACGTAAAATATTCAGGGACTCAGTAATTGACCTCCCAGGTACCCCACATACCTGGTTTGGATGGATTAATTTATGAATAAAAGGTTTAAAACGGATTGTTATTAGTTTAGCTAAAATTTTACAATCAACGTTTAAAAGAGTAATAGGGCGCCAGTTTTTTAACTGGTCCCTCTCACCTTTTTTAAAAATTAAGGACACAATCCCCCTCCTCCAGGAAGGGGGCAGCTCTTCAGTAATAAAAACTTCCTTATACAATAAAAACATGTCATTCTTTAAAATTTCCCAAAAAGCATGATAAAATTCGATGGGCAGACCATCTTCCCCAGGAGCTTTCCCATTAGAAAAACTTTTAAAAGCAAATAAAAGTTCCTCCAAGGTAATATTACGGGATAAAACTTCCTGGTCTAAAATATCTAGCTTGGCATCAAGGGAATTAAGAACATGTTCTAAAAAGGAAGGATCAATATTTTTCTTGTTAAAAAGAGATTGGTAGAAATTAAAAGCAGAATTTAAAATGCCGACCATAGTGGTTTCTCCTTCAAGGTTTAAAATGACATCTCGTTTATCCATTACCTTTTTGAAGAAGAACCGGGAACACTTCTCGCCATCCTCGAGGTGCTTTACATGTGAATTAAAAATTATTTGTTTCCCTTTCTCTTCTATGGCATATTTTATTTCAGCTTTAAGATTTAAGATATCATCATCAACATCCATACCAATCTCCTTCAATTTAAAAAGTACATGTAAACGTTTATTAAGAACATAAAACCATTGTTTTTTCTCTTTTGCTTTCTTCTTACCTGCTCGAATAAAAAAAGCTCTGATTTTGGGTTTAATGCCCTCCCACCAGTGTAGCATAGGCTGACTGGGCGCTCTATGGGACTGCCAACACTGGTAGGTCCGCACAAACTCCTCTTTAATGATGGGGTCCTCCAGGAGTGTGGTGTTTAGTCTCCAGGGACCCCTACAAGCTTTTTGCTCTCCCTCTAGCTCCAGGTGCACTGAAAGGAGCTTGTGATCAGATAAAATATTTGTTAAAAGCAAACATTTTTTGGGAATAAAACTATTAGAAGTGAAAATAAAATCAATTCTGGAGCTCACTCTTCCATTGGACCAGGTGGGGCCTGGGTCCGCAGGCAAGAGTTCCCTCCAGCAATCTTTCAATTTAAAATCACCAATAAAATTCTTGAGCAGGTAAGAAGTACGGTCAATTTTTCGATTAAAATCCCCACCCTGGCGGTGTTCTCCATCTCGCACACAGTTAAAATCACCACCCACCAGCAGGGGGGTAGACCCAACACAAAACAATGGTAAAATCTCTAATAGTTCTGCCCTCTCCTGTTTGGTAGGAGGGGCATAAACGTTTAAAACACGAATTAAAGTTCCATTAAAAAGCAAATGTATTAAAATAGCTCTGCCGGGCATGATTTCAGTCACTGTTTGGATGGAGATAAAACGACCTCGGCAGAGCAATCCAACCCCCGCAGAGCGACAGTCATTTCCACCAGACCAGACTGAGGGGCCTAGTTTCCAGTCCATCTTTAAATCTTGATATTCCAAGTCATTAGGGATTCCACATTCTTGAAGCAGGCAAAGGTCAAAGTCCACAGTCTCTAAAAATGAAAATAAAGCAGTCCTGCGGACAGGGCTCTTTAGGGACCTCACATTTAGTGAGGCGACTTTGATAGGAACCAACATAGTCTTAGTTGAGGTCAGGGTCCGAACCAGAAGAGTCGTACTCGGAGATCAGCTGCGAGTCTGGACCCCCTTTTTGAGGGGTCAATAAATCTTGGATGTTGGTAGGGTCAGAGCCAGATACGTGGGCGGCTCCAACCCCCACACTGCTCTCATCCGAACTCCGATAGGCAGCTTTCCTCCGAACTCCGGACTCCTCTTCCTCTCGCTGTCTCTTTGCAGAATGGCTCCTATCCATCTCCTCGAAGTCGCTCTCACCCATCTCTGGCCCCTGGCTGAAGATATCGCTGATGTCCTTCCTGGGCAGCTGCACAGGGGCCTGTGAGGTCCCATCGCTCTTGGCAACCTTTGCCTGCTTACGGGGAGCCTTCATCGCAAGCCCCTCCACAACCGCAGTGGAGGAACTTTGCTCCGACCCCCCCGTTGACCGGAAATGGTCAAAACGAGGCTCCAATCCAGCATATTTTAGGGTTTTCTTAATGGAGCCCTCGTCTGACACAGAGTGTCTCCGCTCCATGCCCACACTCTTGGGACAGGCGTCAGGTCCTACTGCAGAACCTACGGAGCCACGACGCCTGTCGCTAACCACTGCCTCAACAGGGTCCACTGCAGGCGGAGCAGAGGACCTGTTTGCAGAGGTGCCGGTCAACTTATGTCCAGCAGAGTCAGAATTCCTCCTGCTCTGCCTGGACCCGGTGGAATCCCTATGGCCGTCCCTCGAGGCTGACATCGGTGGGCCCCCCGATGGAGCTGTGAAGGACTTTGGCCTGGACCCCTCAGTCGTCAATGCTCGTTTTGGGGCATTACCAGCGGCGTCTGCACATGTTGCAAACTGCCGCTCTGGCCCTGGTCTGGGTGGCCCAGATTTCGCTCTGCGGGGGCAATCTTTAAAAGCATGCCCAGTCATGCCGCACAGATTGCACAACACCTCGGAACTGCATTTTGCCGCTACGTGTCCAACCTGGCCACACCTGTTACACTGCACCACATGGGGCCGGTCACAATGTTCTCTGGTGTGGCCATATCTCAAGCAGTTCCGGCAGGCTATTGGCATCTGGGGGTAAAATAGGAATCCTCGATTCTTCCCAATGGCAAAGTTCTGGGGTGGGTGATGTAAGCCTCCAATGCCATTGGGATCCTGGCGGAACTTCACCCAATATTTTCTTTTGCCATTCCAGAAGCTCTGGGTGTTCAAGATTTTATGTGAGAAGCGGACCTCCCTGCAGTAACGACTGAGGAAGGTTTCAATGTCACACTCTGAGACAAATGGACTGAACATGCACATCACGAGCGGGACTTCTTCCTCCCCGTAGAGGAATAAAAAGTTCAGTCCATTTAGCCGCTCCTCACTCTGGTCCGCATCAGACAATCTTTTGTGCATGTTGTCGCAACATGCCGCGGCCGTAAAGGATACGGTGTACCGACCGCGGCTTTCCTGGTCGTTGAGACACAGGATGTCCGCCCGCTTGAGCCCCAGGAAGTCCAGCAGAATCACCTCCACAATGAAGCGAAGGTTCTTCCGCTGGCGATGGCCTTCTTCCACCTCGATGCGGACGGACTGGCGCAACCGGGTGTCCCCGGATGCAAATCCAAATGTATATGGCATTTTCAGTGCCTGGGGGCTAAGCCTGTCCCTTATAGCAGCAAGGGCTCAGATTCCACAATTAAGTGGAACCCTCCCCCAAGGCCAAGGATTAGGGTACCCCAGACACCTACGAAGCCCGATAAACGCCCTCGGAACGCTCTTAGAAAAACGCCTCAAGGCCGGTTGACCTCTTGGGTAAGGCGCGATCGCAACTCGTTGTCCGGGGGCTAAGCCCACTCCCCAAATAGCAGCAAGGGGGTGAAGTCTCTCTGTGAAAAGAGACGATCCCCCAAGGCCAAGGAGCAGGGTACCCCGGACACCTCCCAACAAAACCAGATGCAGAAATACTACACCTGATCTTGCCAAAAGGCCGAGAAGCGATAACCCGAGCGGCCCTTGCCTTGCCCGAGCCTGTCCCATACTGCTGTTCACCCCTTGCAGCGATTCAGCCTACTCCTAGGCAATTCCATGGGGCCCTGCAGGCTCACACACATTTACAGCTACTAAGCGGGAGGTGAATAAAGGCCGGAGAGGAAGCCAGACAGGATTTGCTTCTTTTGCTTGCACCACAATGCAGTGCTGAAAGAGGAGGAATCTACATAAAAACGCCTTCCTGGCAACGCCCAAATGCCCTCCTGCCATGCAGATAAACACTGGCAGCGGCAGCAAGTGCATGCCCACAGCCACCCCTTGTTCCTTCACACCTTGTATCAGCTTTAATCCAGTCCTGTGCTGCCTGCTGAGCAGCACTGAACAACACTGCCTGGGCCCAGGCTTTTATCTCTGAGGCAGGCCCCATTATGATGTCAGAAAGCTGGCTCTGGAATCCTGAGGGCTCCACTATGACACGTGCAAAGTTCCGTCTGAACTTTATATAAGACGGTGAGGCTCAGTCAGTCACTCAGTGTTGCCTGAGAGGGCAACACTGCAACAGCCGGCCGCCAGGCTGTCTTTTTTTTGCACATTTATTTGCCTCCAGGAGGCCACAAGAGGGAGACAAGGGACTGCAAAATGGAAAATAGGCATCCACCAACTTTACAGACAACTTGTTCTCCTTGCTCCTACAACCTCCATCCTTGCACAGTTTGTTATTCTTCTAGGTAACATAGTAACAAATCCAAATTGCTGCTCTCTTTGTAGGCAAGCAAGGCTTTGTTGCAACTGCAATTCTTACTTCTTCTTGGAAATGTAGGGACGACAGTACATTCCATCACATCCATCTAGTGTACACAGGTAGGTCCATTGTGGCGGGCGGGCTGCTTTAATGGCTGTTTGCTGTTCCCCCTACTCCACTCCACTATTTGACTGTGGTGCTGCATCAATCAATCAATCAGTGGCTGGCTCAGGTGCAGCTCTTTAACCTACCTAAAAGGGAGGGCGGAGAGAAGACAAGGAAGGTGAATGAGCTGTTCCAATGTGAAATGCCGGAAACACAGAAACACAGAAGACACACACACACACAACAAGAGGTGGCAATGTATTCTTTAATTGCATTTAATAAATGAGCTCATTATCACACATGACTGTACAAATGCATTGTCCAACAGGTGTTGAAATAATGGGATTAAAAGGGGAGATCCCATCAGAAAGACAAAAACAATAGCAAACACAAATAGCACTTTTGGAATCTGATTTTAGTCAACACATAAGGGAAGGGTGCACCGGTCCTGGAAATACTGCAATACCAGGTCAATGCGTGGAGTGGACAGAGCAAGCTCTATTTCCATCTCCCTGTTCTAAAAATCCATTTAATATATGGTCCCCAGATAGGGGACGTATCAGATATTAAACTGATAAGAACAGATACTACACTTGATCTTAGCCAAAAGGCCGAGAAGCGATAACCCGAGCGGCCCTTGCCTTGCCCGAGCCTGTCCCATACTGCTGTTCACCCCTTGCAGCGATTCAGCCTACTCCTAGGCAATTCCATGGGGCCCTGCAGGCTCACACACATTTACAGCTACTAAGCGGGAGGTGAATAAAGGCCGGAGAGGAAGCCAGACAGGATTTGCTTCTTTTGCTTGCACCACAATGCAGTGCTGAAAGAGGAGGAATCTACATAAAAACGCCTTCCTGGCAACGCCCAAATGCCCTCCTGCCATGCAGATAAACACTGGCAGCGGCAGCAAGTGCATGCCCACAGCCACCCCTTGTTCCTTCACACCTTGTATCAGCTTTAATCCAGTCCTGTGCTGCCTGCTGAGCAGCACTGAACAACACTGCCTGGGCCCAGGCTTTTATCTCTGAGGCAGGCCCCATTATGATGTCAGAAAGCTGGCTCTGGAATCCTGAGGGCTCCACTATGACACGTGCAAAGTTCCGTCTGAACTTTATATAAGACTGTGAGGCTCAGTCAGTCACTCAGTGTTGCCTGAGAGGGCAACACTGCAACAGCCGGCCGCCAGGCTGTCTTTTTTTTGCACATTTATTTGCCTCCAGGAGGCCACAAGAGGGAGACAAGGGACTGCAAAATGGAAAATAGGCATCCACCAACTTTACAGACAACTTCTCTTTGCTCCTACAACCTCCATCCTTGCACAGTTTGTTATTCTTCCAGGTAACATAGTAACAAATCCAAATTGCTGCTCTCTTTGTAGGCAAGCAAGGGTTTGTTGCAACTGCAATTCTTACTTCTTCTTGAAATGTAGGGACGACAGTACATTCCATCACATCCACCTAGTGTACACAGGTAGGTCCATTGTGGCGGGTAGGCGGCTGGCTGCTTTAATGGCTGTTTGCTGTTCCCCTACTCCACTCCACTCCACTATTTGACTGTGGTGCTGCATCAATCAGTGGCTGGCTCAGGTGCAGCTCTTTAACTTACCTAGGAGGGAGGGAGGGAGGGCGGAGAGAAGACAAGGAAGGTGAATGAGCTGTTCCAATGTGAAATGCCGGAAACACAGAAACACAGAAGACACACACACACACACACACAACAAGAGGTGGCAATGTATTCATTAATTGCATTTAATAAATGAGCTCATTATCACACATGACTGTACAAATGCATTGTCCAACAGGTGTTGAAATAATGGGATTAAAAGGGGAGATCCCTTCAGAAAGACAGAAACAATGGCAAAGAGAAAAAACACTTTTGGAATCTGATTTTAGTCAACACATAAGGGAAGGGTGCACCGGTCCTGGAAATACTGCAATACCAGGTCAATGCGTGGAGTGGACAGAGCAAGCTCTATTTCCATCTCCCTGTTCTAAAAATCCATTTAATATATGGTCCCCAGATAGGGGACGTATCAGATATTAAACTGATAAGAACAGATTTTTTTTTTTTTTTTTTTTTTTTTTTTTATTAAACCATTCAGGTTTTTTTGAATAAAACCGAGAACTGTAGTTGTTCAAACCACCTCTCTATTTTTCAAAAAATCTCATCACTCTGGTTCATTATTTTATTTTTCCATCAAATACAAGATAAATCAAACAAAATTCCTCAAACTAAATACCTCCATTTTAACATTCGCCATATCCCTTCCGCATCCATACCTCTTTCTAGATCCCATTTATAATAAAAATACAATTTAGCCAATACCATACTAACCACATCCTCCATCTCAAATACTTCTCTTTTATACACATTCAAATTCCTCGTATTCCACAATACCTCTTTCACACAAGTCAAAAAAATCCACAACACTCTATCCTTTTTACTACCCAAACTACACAAACCAAACAAGACAATTTCATACGTCAAACTCTTCAAACCAGTCAATTCTTCGCACAACCCACTCAACTTTTTCCAAACATCCTTTGCATGCTTACACGACCAAAACACATGACTCACATCCTCATCATCCCCACAACCTTCTCTCGGACACCTTTCAGATGCAACCAAACCTCTTCTTTTCTGAACACTCCTTACAGGCAACACTCCATGTACCGACATCCATAATAAATCTTTCTGCTTATTTGACACATCATACGTAACAATCTTCTTCCACACAGACTTAGACTCCATCGAATTCAAACCATTTACAGAACACATCACATTATTCATACACATACTTCTCACAACATTCTTTTCTCTCAAAAATCTCTCCATTCTTACATCCTCTAGCTGGAACTTTTTGATAAATTTTTCTACATACAAATACCACCCCGTGCACTGGAAAGCAATTGGTTTACATAAATTTCGTTTTTCCCAACTTAGACGCTGAATCACCGTTCCAGCTAGATATTTAGACATTCTGGAAGCCTTGGATTCCTTAAATAAAAGCTCTACAAAAAAACGTACACAATTAATTCCAATGAAAATCTCCAAATTTGGGAAATCAAGGCCTCCATTACGTCTGCTTTTCATTAGAATTTCTCTCCTTGCCTTCTCAATCCCGCTCCCCCATAGAAAAAGGAACAAAACTCTATTCACTTTTTTTAACATAGCAACAGCAGGAGGAAAAACCAGAGCAACATATAAAATCATAGGTAGAATAATACTTTTGACAATTAAAACCTTCCCCGAAAAAGAAAGATCCCTCATTCTCCACATTTCCAACTTTCGCACAATCCTACCACCTAACTCATCCCAACTTTCTTTCCCTTTCAGCTCATCATCAAACACAATACCCAAAATTTTCAACACCATTCACCTGTTCCATATCAGAATCACACACTCGCTCATTACTGAAAAAAAATTTAAATTTGCTCTTACCCCAATTTATTTTAAAAGCAGACGCAATACAAAATATATTTACAATCAACTTCACTCTGGACATATCATACACTGAATCACACAATACACAAATATCATCCATATATCCCAAAGCTTTCACACGCTTTCCATCACACCCGGGCACCACCAAACCTTTCACAACCTTATCATTTCTAATCATTTGCAACAATGGTTCAATCGCACAAATAAATAGGATGGGAGACAACGGACAACCCTGTCGCACACCAGACATAATACTAAATGATTCTGAAAAAAACCCATTCACCTGCACACAACTCTTTGCATTCGCGTATAATTTCTTCAACAAACTCACAAACTGAACCGGAAAACCCATTCTCTCTAACACTTTGAACAAAAACACATGCGCCACACGATCAAACGCTTTCTCAAAATCTAACGCACACACAATCACCTTCTTATTCCGACCCTTACAATCCTCAAGCATGTCCCGCACCAACGCCACGTTCTCATGCAATTTCCTTTTCGGTACCGCACATACCTGATCCTCATCAATTACACACCCAATCACATCTCTCATACGATTCGCAATCAGCTTGGCAAAAATTTTATAATCCGTATTCAGCAAAGTGATTGGTCGCCAATTTTCTAACCGTCTCTTATCTCCTTTTTTATGCAACAGAACTACCATACCCTTCTTCATCACATCACACATATTCGTCCCAGAAAACAACACTCTCATAACATCAATAACATCCTTCCCAATTATATCCCAATATTTCCCATAGAAATCAGCTGGTATTCCATCGATCCCTGGAGACTTATTTTTGGCCATACTTCCCACCACATCCTTTACTTCACCATCCATAATCTCACCAAGCAAAAGCTCACATTCACTTTCAGGAACAAAATTACACACAATATCCAAAAACTCCTCATCGTCACCCAGATCACACTTCTTCACATCATACAGTTGTTTATAAAAATCAGACACCACATCAATCACATCCTTACCAAACACCTCTTTATCATCCTTATCCAATAACACATTCATACCACTTTTCCCACCACACATTTTTTTAAAGAAAAATCTAGTGCACTTCTCGTGATTATCTCTAACCTCCACCTTAGACCTAAATATTATTTCTTTCCCTTTCTCTCGGAACCACTCCTTAATATCTTTTTTTGTTTTTTCCAAATCGTGTCTTACATCCATACCCAAATTTTTACATTGTTGAAGGAACGTCATCCGCATATTAAAGCGTGAATATTGCAATCTTTTCCTTCTCGCTCTTCTATACCCTATCTGTCTAAAAAACCCACCAATCTTTTTTTTCACCCATACCCACCATTCACACACATTAGAGAAAGAACTTTTCTTCCTAACCCAAAACCCATATTTTTTCCCAAACCTAGTTTTTACCCTTTCATCACTCAGAAAACTAACATTCATCTTCCATACCCCTCTACCATAAAAGAAATTATTTATAACAAAAACCCCCAACAAACACTCGTGATCTGAAAACCACACTCTCTCCTGCGCATAATCTACACATTTCATTGCTGAAATAGAAAAAAAGAAAAAGTCCAGACGAGAATCCGTTCTTCCGTCATCGGCATGGTACGTAAATGGACCTGGTTTCCTGGTGACAGCGTCCTGCAAAGCAAAGTCCTGCAAAATTTGATTCCACAAACTTCCGGTAGCGTCCACATTAGACTCTGTGGATCCAGCTCGGGCCTGCTTCTCCAGGATACAGTTAATATCACCGACAATAATAACAGGAACTTTACCATGTAGAAAAAATTTTAAACTATCAAAAAGTGCCAACCTATCAGATTTCACAGCATGGCCATAGATATTGATAAGCCTAAACTGCCATCCCTTATAGGATAGTAACACACAGACACATCTTCCTTCCTGAATGATCTGAGTCTGTTTGATGACAAACTCATTATTTTTGAAGAGAATACCAATTCCATCATTCCTATTTGTGGAAGAAAAGGACCAAATTGCTTCCCCAAACTTCCATTCTTCTTTCCTAGGCATTTTTGATAAACCACATTCTTGTACGCAAACAATGTCACTGCCCTTAGAGGCCAAAAAGTCCAGGACTGCAGCACGCTTGTGAGCAGAGGAGAACACCCGTACATTTTGTGAGACAATCTTTAATCTCAAAGACATGCGGGAATAGTATGGTTAGTGGAAAAGCAAGCCATGAAATAGCCAGAACATATCACGTCCCAGGGAAATACATTGCTCTTTCCAGATTTGCCACATTGACTTCACTGAGGAAACCTTCCCCAGGAGAGCTGGGTACTTCTGAGGCCACCTCAGATGACTTAGGGCTACAACTAGAGTCACTGTCCAGCAATGAGAAAGGATTTGCATGAGCAGAATCTTCCAACAAACCTATCTTCAGTCTCTTCACCGCCTTTCCAGATTTCCCCCTTTTTGAGACAACTTTGTGGAAAATTTCCGCACTAGTGGCACTAGGCATCCTGGCCTCCTTCTCGTCCTCCTCCGATATTGACCACTCCACTTTAGCTGAGTCTTCCGTTTTTGACTCTGGGCTAGAGAAAGACAAAATTTGCATACTTGCACCATTATCAGGGTATGCACACCCACTAGGTGGCGCTGTGTCTTCACCTTCCATAGGTATAACCACAGGTGTCTCATCAACAGTTGGCTCTGCAGGAGGGACCACACCCAACTCCATGCTGTCAGTATGTGAGGTTAGAACCTCTCCTAATCCAGCTTTCCCAGGGTCCTGAGAAGCAGCCACAGAAACACTGCCAGCAGGCTCTGAAATTACATCAGAAGAGGCAGCAAGGGAACTTGTTGTTCTCACCTGTCTGCCCCATGTCCTTCTCTCTTGCCCTAAGAAGGGAAACACCTTTGGGCATTTCCTGCAGGTATGACCAGGCAAACCACAAATATCACACCTGGATGGGGAAATGCATGCACTAACCTCATGTCCTGTTTCCTTGCAATTTCTGCAAACCTTGCCTTTACATGCATCTTTAGTATGCCCGTAGGAAAAACATGATCTGCAAAATGATGGCATATCTTGGTAGTAAAGATATCCCTTGTTCCCACCAATGGAAAAATTAGCGGGAGGATTCATCACTCCTCCAATACAGCTGGAGTCAGGTTTCAGCCTGACCCAGTACTTGATATCGCCATTGAAAACTCCCCATAGGTTCTTCTGCTCCACACCTCCTCTAACATGGGTACAGTAGTGAGCTAAAAAGGCCCTGACCAGCCTTCTATCCAGAAATGGGTTATACATGTGGATGGTAATACATTTCTCCACTGCTGAGAAAAGAGGTAGCACTTCAATAGATTTTAAAGCCTCATGCATATGTTTCTCCTTGAGCAACTGAAAAACATTTAGACAGTAGGCGGCCTCAAAAAAGGATACGTCATACGTAGCAATATTGCTGAAAGCTTGGATACAGAATACCTCTACCAATGTGACTCCAGCCAGGTCCAGAAGGATGTTCTCAATGATGTGCCCAGTATCCACTTCTTCTCTCCTCTGCTCATTCACCACAAAACGAATTGTATTCCGCACAGCTGCCATCTTGATGAGGAATGCCCAACGGCACGATGATCGCTCCCAAAAACGTCGGAGAGGACTCCACGAAAGACCGAACCCCCGGCCCAGACCAGGCAATAAACCTGATCTGAGCCAAAAGGCCGAGAAGCGATAACCCGAGCGGCCCTTGCCTTGCCCGAGCCTGTCCCATACTGCTGTTCACCCCTTGCAGCGATTCAGCCTACTCCTAGGCAATTCCATGGGGCCCTGCAGGCTCACACACATTTACAGCTACTAAGCGGGAGGTGAATAAAGGCCGGAGAGGAAGCCAGACAGGATTTGCTTCTTTTGCTTGCACCACAATGCAGTGCTGAAAGAGGAGGAATCTACATAAAAACGCCTTCCTGGCAACGCCCAAATGCCCTCCTGCCATGCAGATAAACACTGGCAGCGGCAGCAAGTGCATGCCCACAGCCACCCCTTGTTCCTTCACACCTTGTATCAGCTTTAATCCAGTCCTGTGCTGCCTGCTGAGCAGCACTGAACAACACTGCCTGGGCCCAGGCTTTTATCTCTGAGGCAGGCCCCATTATGATGTCAGAAAGCTGGCTCTGGAATCCTGAGGGCTCCACTATGACACGTGCAAAGTTCCGTCTGAACTTTATATAAGACGGTGAGGCTCAGTCAGTCACTCAGTGTTGCCTGAGAGGGCAACACTGCAACAGCCGGCCGCCAGGCTGTCTTTTTTTTGCACATTTATTTGCCTCCAGGAGGCCACAAGAGGGAGACAAGGGACTGCAAAATGGAAAATAGGCATCCACCAACTTTACAGACAACTTGTTCTCCTTGCTCCTACAACCTCCATCCTTGCACAGTTTGTTATTCTTCTAGGTAACATAGTAACAAATCCAAATTGCTGCTCTCTTTGTAGGCAAGCAAGGCTTTGTTGCAACTGCAATTCTTACTTCTTCTTGGAAATGTAGGGACGACAGTACATTCCATCACATCCATCTAGTGTACACAGGTAGGTCCATTGTGGCGGGCGGGCTGCTTTAATGGCTGTTTGCTGTTCCCCCTACTCCACTCCACTATTTGACTGTGGTGCTGCATCAATCAATCAATCAGTGGCTGGCTCAGGTGCAGCTCTTTAACCTACCTAAAAGGGAGGGCGGAGAGAAGACAAGGAAGGTGAATGAGCTGTTCCAATGTGAAATGCCGGAAACACAGAAACACAGAAGACACACACACACACAACAAGAGGTGGCAATGTATTCTTTAATTGCATTTAATAAATGAGCTCATTATCACACATGACTGTACAAATGCATTGTCCAACAGGTGTTGAAATAATGGGATTAAAAGGGGAGATCCCATCAGAAAGACAAAAACAATAGCAAACACAAATAGCACTTTTGGAATCTGATTTTAGTCAACACATAAGGGAAGGGTGCACCGGTCCTGGAAATACTGCAATACCAGGTCAATGCGTGGAGTGGACAGAGCAAGCTCTATTTCCATCTCCCTGTTCTAAAAATCCATTTAATATATGGTCCCCAGATAGGGGACGTATCAGATATTAAACTGATAAGAACAGATTTTTTTTTTTTTTTTTTTTTTTTTTTTTAAAACAAACCATTTCTTACAGCGATTACACCTACCATATCCACAAGATGTTCTCGAAGATCTTGACCATCCCACTCCAAATTTACAATACACGCCAACCAGGTTGGCACTTTATATCTTTCAAGAAAATCGGATATATCTCCTCTTAGACAAGTTCGTACCCGCCTCCGAACCTTCTCAAAATTAATTTTCTCTCTTAATTCCTCTATGTCTTTTACTAATTTATCTCTTTCTGCTCTATTTTCATCTGAAACAACATTTTTTTCCACAATTTTTCTCCTTTTTGTTTCATCACTCCTTTTAACCTCAACGCTTTTCCATCCTCCTCCCACTTCCTGTGGCTTATCCTCTTTTCCTGAGGTAACTTTCTCTTCCTTTCTTTTAACTATCTGTTCCTTTCTTTTAACGGTCTTCTTACTCTCCTCCTTTACTTCACTTTTGCTTTTCTTTAAACAATTTTTAAACACATGCCCTTCTTCTCTACACATGTTACACACTTTACCCTTCTCACAATCATTGTACATATGACCTTCTTGGAAACATTTTGTACAGAATATTTTCCCACAATTTTCCTTCACATGTCCATACTCTTTGCAATTATGGCAAAAAATCCCCATTCCAAAAAAATAGAGATTCCCACTTGCACTGCCAATTTTAAAGCGTGCTGGAGGAAGCAATAAGTTTCCAGCCTCTCCAACTGCCTTAATTTTACACAGGAATTTCCATTTGCCTGTCCAAAATCCAAAGGGATTAAAGACCTTACCCTTCTCCACCACCTCCTCACAGAACTTAGTGAGAAAACATATAATATCGTCTTTACACACATAGGGGGAAAACATTTTAACAATCACCAACTTTTTGCTAGGAGCAAAGTGTGGTGTTACAATCACACCAACCAGTCTTGGATCCTGCTTCTTCTCCTTCAAAGTGTCCAGAAAGTCCAGATAAATTTCCTCCGTACAAAAGGTGACATCGAAGCATCCTCTTCTTGGATAGTCCATTACAGACAATATCCATTGTCTCTCCAACTGGAAAAGACCAAGCAAGAGTACCTTTGTTAGGAATTCCAAGTCCCTGCTTTGTCCTCCAGATTCCTCCATCGTAAAACGAACAGCATTCCGAGTCCGCATGTAGTCAGGGATTTCCTCCATCCTGCCGCAAAAAAGCCAACGATATCCAACGAAATCCAACGAACTCCAACGATAATACCTTCAGCACCTAAATGCCAGGCAAGTGATCGCTCCCCGTTGCCCTGGACTAATCCTCTCCCCCAATAGCAGCAGAGGGGTTAAGTCTCTTGTAAAAGAGACGATCCCCCCAGGCCAAGGAAAAGGGTACCAGGGCACCTCCTGACCAAGAAACAAGGCAATACCCTAAAGTACTACACTTGATCTTAGCCAAAAGGCCGAGAAGCGATAACCCGAGCGGCCCTTGCCTTGCCCGAGCCTGTCCCATACTGCTGTTCACCCCTTGCAGCGATTCAGCCTACTCCTAGGCAATTCCATGGGGCCCTGCAGGCTCACACACATTTACAGCTACTAAGCGGGAGGTGAATAAAGGCCGGAGAGGAAGCCAGACAGGATTTGCTTCTTTTGCTTGCACCACAATGCAGTGCTGAAAGAGGAGGAATCTACATAAAAACGCCTTCCTGGCAACGCCCAAATGCCCTCCTGCCATGCAGATAAACACTGGCAGCGGCAGCAAGTGCATGCCCACAGCCACCCCTTGTTCCTTCACACCTTGTATCAGCTTTAATCCAGTCCTGTGCTGCCTGCTGAGCAGCACTGAACAACACTGCCTGGGCCCAGGCTTTTATCTCTGAGGCAGGCCCCATTATGATGTCAGAAAGCTGGCTCTGGAATCCTGAGGGCTCCACTATGACACGTGCAAAGTTCCGTCTGAACTTTATATAAGACTGTGAGGCTCAGTCAGTCACTCAGTGTTGCCTGAGAGGGCAACACTGCAACAGCCGGCCGCCAGGCTGTCTTTTTTTTGCACATTTATTTGCCTCCAGGAGGCCACAAGAGGGAGACAAGGGACTGCAAAATGGAAAATAGGCATCCACCAACTTTACAGACAACTTCTCTTTGCTCCTACAACCTCCATCCTTGCACAGTTTGTTATTCTTCCAGGTAACATAGTAACAAATCCAAATTGCTGCTCTCTTTGTAGGCAAGCAAGGGTTTGTTGCAACTGCAATTCTTACTTCTTCTTGAAATGTAGGGACGACAGTACATTCCATCACATCCACCTAGTGTACACAGGTAGGTCCATTGTGGCGGGTAGGCGGCTGGCTGCTTTAATGGCTGTTTGCTGTTCCCCTACTCCACTCCACTCCACTATTTGACTGTGGTGCTGCATCAATCAGTGGCTGGCTCAGGTGCAGCTCTTTAACTTACCTAGGAGGGAGGGAGGGAGGGCGGAGAGAAGACAAGGAAGGTGAATGAGCTGTTCCAATGTGAAATGCCGGAAACACAGAAACACAGAAGACACACACACACACACACACAACAAGAGGTGGCAATGTATTCATTAATTGCATTTAATAAATGAGCTCATTATCACACATGACTGTACAAATGCATTGTCCAACAGGTGTTGAAATAATGGGATTAAAAGGGGAGATCCCTTCAGAAAGACAGAAACAATGGCAAAGAGAAAAAACACTTTTGGAATCTGATTTTAGTCAACACATAAGGGAAGGGTGCACCGGTCCTGGAAATACTGCAATACCAGGTCAATGCGTGGAGTGGACAGAGCAAGCTCTATTTCCATCTCCCTGTTCTAAAAATCCATTTAATATATGGTCCCCAGATAGGGGACGTATCAGATATTAAACTGATAAGAACAGATACTACACTTGATCTTAGCCAAAAGGCCGAGAAGCGATAACCCGAGCGGCCCTTGCCTTGCCCGAGCCTGTCCCATACTGCTGTTCACCCCTTGCAGCGATTCAGCCTACTCCTAGGCAATTCCATGGGGCCCTGCAGGCTCACACACATTTACAGCTACTAAGCGGGAGGTGAATAAAGGCCGGAGAGGAAGCCAGACAGGATTTGCTTCTTTTGCTTGCACCACAATGCAGTGCTGAAAGAGGAGGAATCTACATAAAAACGCCTTCCTGGCAACGCCCAAATGCCCTCCTGCCATGCAGATAAACACTGGCAGCGGCAGCAAGTGCATGCCCACAGCCACCCCTTGTTCCTTCACACCTTGTATCAGCTTTAATCCAGTCCTGTGCTGCCTGCTGAGCAGCACTGAACAACACTGCCTGGGCCCAGGCTTTTATCTCTGAGGCAGGCCCCATTATGATGTCAGAAAGCTGGCTCTGGAATCCTGAGGGCTCCACTATGACACGTGCAAAGTTCCGTCTGAACTTTATATAAGACGGTGAGGCTCAGTCAGTCACTCAGTGTTGCCTGAGAGGGCAACACTGCAACAGCCGGCCGCCAGGCTGTCTTTTTTTTGCACATTTATTTGCCTCCAGGAGGCCACAAGAGGGAGACAAGGGACTGCAAAATGGAAAATAGGCATCCACCAACTTTACAGACAACTTGTTCTCCTTGCTCCTACAACCTCCATCCTTGCACAGTTTGTTATTCTTCTAGGTAACATAGTAACAAATCCAAATTGCTGCTCTCTTTGTAGGCAAGCAAGGCTTTGTTGCAACTGCAATTCTTACTTCTTCTTGGAAATGTAGGGACGACAGTACATTCCATCACATCCATCTAGTGTACACAGGTAGGTCCATTGTGGCGGGCGGGCTGCTTTAATGGCTGTTTGCTGTTCCCCCTACTCCACTCCACTATTTGACTGTGGTGCTGCATCAATCAATCAATCAGTGGCTGGCTCAGGTGCAGCTCTTTAACCTACCTAAAAGGGAGGGCGGAGAGAAGACAAGGAAGGTGAATGAGCTGTTCCAATGTGAAATGCCGGAAACACAGAAACACAGAAGACACACACACACACAACAAGAGGTGGCAATGTATTCTTTAATTGCATTTAATAAATGAGCTCATTATCACACATGACTGTACAAATGCATTGTCCAACAGGTGTTGAAATAATGGGATTAAAAGGGGAGATCCCATCAGAAAGACAAAAACAATAGCAAACACAAATAGCACTTTTGGAATCTGATTTTAGTCAACACATAAGGGAAGGGTGCACCGGTCCTGGAAATACTGCAATACCAGGTCAATGCGTGGAGTGGACAGAGCAAGCTCTATTTCCATCTCCCTGTTCTAAAAATCCATTTAATATATGGTCCCCAGATAGGGGACGTATCAGATATTAAACTGATAAGAACAGATTTTTTTTTTTTTTTTTTTTTTTTTTTAATCATTCAGATCACGTCTTAAAAATCATAAAATTCAAAATAAAAAAGACTTAGATCATCACAATGAAAACTGAAAACGTATAATTAACTTTTGTTTTCCTCTTTCCTTTTTTCCTTTTAAGAAATCAAAAAAACATTCCTTTTTTAACAGCAATAGTTCCTAACATATCCACTAAATGTTCCTGCAAATCATTACCATCCCATTCACAGTTTACAATGCACGCTAACCACGTTGGCACACCATACCGTTCAAGAAACCCTGGTAAATTTTCTCTTACACAGAGCCGCACCCTTCTCCGCATTTTTTCAAAATTAATTTTACTACGTAACTGCTCTACTTCTTCCAGTAACCTGTCTCTTTCTGCTCTTTCCTCTTCTGAAATGACACTTTTTTTCTTTCTCTCTGCTTTTTTCCTTTTTTTCTCATCACTTTGCCCACTTCCTTCCAATTTCTGAAGCTTTCCTTCTTCCAAACTAACTTCCGCTTCCTTTCTTTTGACTATCTTCTTATTTTCGTCTTGTACCTCACGTTTGCTTTTCTTTGGGCATGATTTGAATATGTGCCCCTCCTCTCCACACATATTACATACTTTCCCTTTCTGACATTCATTATACTTATGTCCCTCTTGCAGACATTTTGTACACATTACTTTCTCACACGTTTCTCTCTCATGACCATAATCTTTACAATTCAAACAAAACATATCCATTCCCAAAAAAAATAAATTTCCACATGCACTTCCAATCTTAAACCGCGCTGGAGGAAACAATAGGTTTCCAGATTCACCAATTCTTGCAAATTTACAAAGAAATTTCCATTTCCCAGTCCAAAATCCAAAGGGGTTAAACACTTTCCCCTTTCCCACCACCTCCTCACAAAACTTAGTGAGAAATGACTTAATGTCCTCTTCTTCCACGTAAGGCGAAAACATCTTTACGACCACCAACTTCTTGTTTGGCACAAAATGTGGTGTTACCTTCACACCCACAAGTCTTGGGTCCCTTTTACCTTCCTTCAAGCGTTCCAAAAAATCAGAATAAATTTCTTCTGTAGCGAAGGTAACGTCAAAGCACCCTCTCCTCGGATAGTCCATCACCGCCAAAATGCACGATCTCTCCAGCTGAAAGAAATCCAACAAAAGGACCTTCGTGATGAACTCCAAATCCTTCCTTTGCCTCTCAGATTCCTCCACGAAAAACCGGACCGCATTCCTGGTTCGCATATGTTCGGGAATTTCCTCCATCCTGCTCCAAAAGAATTCCAGCAATCTCCAAAGAAATACCTTCAGTACCGGAGTACCAGGCAGGTGATCGCTCCCCGTTGCCCTGGACTAATCCTCCTCCCCAATAGCAGCAGAGGGGTGAAGTCTCTCCTAAGAGAAACGATCCCCCCAGGCCAAGGAAAAGGGTACCAGGGCACCTCCTGACCAAGAAACAAGGCAATACCCTAAAGTACTACACTTGATCTTAGCCAAAAGGCCGAGAAGCGATAACCCGAGCGGCCCTTGCCTTGCCCGAGCCTGTCCCATACTGCTGTTCACCCCTTGCAGCGATTCAGCCTACTCCTAGGCAATTCCATGGGGCCCTGCAGGCTCACACACATTTACAGCTACTAAGCGGGAGGTGAATAAAGGCCGGAGAGGAAGCCAGACAGGATTTGCTTCTTTTGCTTGCACCACAATGCAGTGCTGAAAGAGGAGGAATCTACATAAAAACGCCTTCCTGGCAACGCCCAAATGCCCTCCTGCCATGCAGATAAACACTGGCAGCGGCAGCAAGTGCATGCCCACAGCCACCCCTTGTTCCTTCACACCTTGTATCAGCTTTAATCCAGTCCTGTGCTGCCTGCTGAGCAGCACTGAACAACACTGCCTGGGCCCAGGCTTTTATCTCTGAGGCAGGCCCCATTATGATGTCAGAAAGCTGGCTCTGGAATCCTGAGGGCTCCACTATGACACGTGCAAAGTTCCGTCTGAACTTTATATAAGACTGTGAGGCTCAGTCAGTCACTCAGTGTTGCCTGAGAGGGCAACACTGCAACAGCCGGCCGCCAGGCTGTCTTTTTTTTGCACATTTATTTGCCTCCAGGAGGCCACAAGAGGGAGACAAGGGACTGCAAAATGGAAAATAGGCATCCACCAACTTTACAGACAACTTCTCTTTGCTCCTACAACCTCCATCCTTGCACAGTTTGTTATTCTTCCAGGTAACATAGTAACAAATCCAAATTGCTGCTCTCTTTGTAGGCAAGCAAGGGTTTGTTGCAACTGCAATTCTTACTTCTTCTTGAAATGTAGGGACGACAGTACATTCCATCACATCCACCTAGTGTACACAGGTAGGTCCATTGTGGCGGGTAGGCGGCTGGCTGCTTTAATGGCTGTTTGCTGTTCCCCTACTCCACTCCACTCCACTATTTGACTGTGGTGCTGCATCAATCAGTGGCTGGCTCAGGTGCAGCTCTTTAACTTACCTAGGAGGGAGGGAGGGAGGGCGGAGAGAAGACAAGGAAGGTGAATGAGCTGTTCCAATGTGAAATGCCGGAAACACAGAAACACAGAAGACACACACACACACACACACAACAAGAGGTGGCAATGTATTCATTAATTGCATTTAATAAATGAGCTCATTATCACACATGACTGTACAAATGCATTGTCCAACAGGTGTTGAAATAATGGGATTAAAAGGGGAGATCCCTTCAGAAAGACAGAAACAATGGCAAAGAGAAAAAACACTTTTGGAATCTGATTTTAGTCAACACATAAGGGAAGGGTGCACCGGTCCTGGAAATACTGCAATACCAGGTCAATGCGTGGAGTGGACAGAGCAAGCTCTATTTCCATCTCCCTGTTCTAAAAATCCATTTAATATATGGTCCCCAGATAGGGGACGTATCAGATATTAAACTGATAAGAACAGATAAGGTTTCAACAAAGTTTTTTATTGGCAAAAATAATATATTTTACAGACTTTTTTTTAAAATTGAAACCACAAGATAAAATCAACAGCATAATACATGAATATTCATACATTTAAATGAATACAAAAGTAATAATAATAAGACCATTAATACAGATGTTATAATAAAAGTACAGAACAATAGCAGGATAAAATTTATACAGGGCATAAAAGACATAAAAGAATAAAACCATTTTTATTTACAATGTTATGGTATTCCACATTTGCAAACACCACATGGATGTTGCTTCTTTTACCCCTAGCTGCTTTTTGTCCCTAAGATAATAAATATACATTTCACTTAGGGCATATTTCACACAATTTTTAACGTCAATAAAATCATGTTTAAAAAGCAGAATGTTCCTAACCTTCCAGATGGCATTCTTAAAACAGTTTAAAATGATCCAACAGACCATTTGCTGTTTAAAACTTGGGCAGTTAAAAAGACCATAAAACACGTATTCAAATTTAAGATCTTTAAGACCGCAGGCCCATTTCAGCAATGGGCCTACCTTCCTCCAAACCTCCTGTGCATATGGGCAGTTCCAAAACAGGTGCATTACCGTCTCGTCGTCACCACACCTGTCTCTCGGGCACTTGGCTCTCGCCACCAGTCCTCGCCTATGCTGGAATTCACGAGTAGGGAGGCACTGGTGAACGATTGCCCAGGCAAGGTCCTTGTGCACATTTGCCATAAATTTCCCGAAAACGTTCCGCCACACCACCTTGGACCTTGCCTGTGAGAAATTTGAAACTGCCAGAGTATCCTCCTGCCGCCTACAGGAGAGTGACACTTTTTTCTGGTCCCCCAATATGTCAGGCTCCAATTCTTGGAGACCTAGGAGCCTGACAGTTTTTTCGAGCACCGCATATTGTTTTGGGGGACACAGAAGCACAGGAGAATTCAAAGGGACACGAAACCATCGTTTAAAAATCATGCCCGTAGCGTACTTTAAAAAGTAGCTAAAAATACCATCAGAATTATACATTTTAAAACAGAAGCAAAAGTATTTAATGTAAAAGAAGTTAAAAAGGTTAGGAACATCTCTCCCGCCATTGTCCTTACATCTGTACATAAAATCACGTTTTAGTTTTTCCATTTTGGAACCCCATAAAAACATAAAACAGATCCTGGTCACTTTTTTAATATATAAAATTGTTGGAGGGAAAACCATAGCTACATAAAGCATTATGGGTAATAAAACAGATTTAATTATTAAAACTTTTCCCTCCATGGTGAGATTTCTCAAATTCCACATTAAAACCTTTTTTTCCATTTTGGCAATTACTGAATCCCAATTGGGTCTCCCATCGTTTTCTTGATTAAAAACAATTCCTAAAATTTTTATCTGATCCTGCTGCATGTTAACTCCTGGTGTCACAGAGGAATCCCATACACCAGTATAAAAACAGTCACACTTATCAACGTTTAATTTAAAACCAGAGGCTTCACAAAAAAAGCCGGTGTTCCTCAATGCCCGTCTCATAGAAGCGGCGTCTGGGCATAGGACGGTGGCGTCATCCATATAGCCTAGGATTTTTACCTGGTTCCCCCTTCCTCCAGGTATGGGCACGCCTCTGATGACTTTATCATCTCTTATTAGGGTGAACAGAGGTTCTATGGCACAAATAAAAAGGAGCGGAGACAACGGGCACCCCTGTTTCACCCCTGATAAAAGAGGAACACCTTTAGTTAAAAATCCGTTGATAGAAATTTGGCTAAAACAGGATCGATATAAAAGCTTAATACGTGTTAAAATAATTTCAGGAACAGCCATCTTTTTAAGAACCATAAAAAGATATTCATGGGAGACCCGGTCAAAAGCCTTCTCGAAATCTAAGGATAAAATAGCAAGGCTTTGACCCCTTTCTTTAAAATACCAAATGATGTCACGTAAAATATTCAGGGACTCAGTAATTGACCTCCCAGGTACCCCACATACCTGGTTTGGATGGATTAATTTCTGAATAAAAGGTTTAAAACGGATTGTTATTAGTTTAGCTAAAATTTTACAATCAACGTTTAAAAGAGTAATAGGGCGCCAGTTTTTTAACTGGTCCCTCTCACCTTTTTTAAAAATTAAGGACACAATCCCCCTCCTCCAGGAAGGGGGCAGCTCTTCAGTAATAAAAACTTCCTTATACAATAAAAACATGTCATTCTTTAAAATTTCCCAAAAAGCATGATAAAATTCGATGGGCAGACCATCTTCCCCAGGAGCTTTCCCATTAGAAAAACTTTTAAAAGCAAATAAAAGTTCCTCCAAGGTAATATTACGGGATAAAACTTCCTGGTCTAAAATATCTAGCTTGGCATCAAGGGAATTAAGAACATGTTCTAAAAAGGAAGGATCAATATTTTTCTTGTTAAAAAGAGATTGGTAGAAATTAAAAGCAGAATTTAAAATGCCGACCATAGTGGTTTCTCCTTCAAGGTTTAAAATGACATCTCGTTTATCCATTACCTTTTTGAAGAAGAACCGGGAACACTTCTCGCCATCCTCGAGGTGCTTTACATGTGAATTAAAAATTATTTGTTTCCCTTTCTCTTCTATGGCATGTTTTATTTCAGCTTTAAGATTTAAGATATCATCATCAACATCCATACCAATCTCCTTCAATTTAAAAAGTACATGTAAACGTTTATTAAGAACATAAAACCATTGTTTTCTCTCTTTTGCTTTCTTCTTACCTGCTCGAATAAAAAAAGCTCTGATTTTGGGTTTAATGCCCTCCCACCAGTGTAGCATAGGCTGACTGGGCGCTCTATGGGACTGCCAACACTGGTAGGTCCGCACAAACTCCTCTTTAATGATGGGGTCCTCCAGGAGTGTGGTGTTTAGTCTCCAGGGACCCCTACAAGCTTTTTGCTCTCCCTCTAGCTCCAGGTGCACTGAAAGGAGCTTGTGATCAGATAAAATATTTGTTAAAAGCAAACATTTTTTGGGAATAAAACTATTAGAAGTGAAAATAAAATCAATTCTGGAGCTCACTCTTCCATTGGACCAGGTGGGGCCTGGGTCCGCAGGCAAGAGTTCCCTCCAGCAGTCTTTCAATTTAAAATCACCAATAAAATTCTTGAGCAGGTAAGAAGTACGGTCAATTTTTCGATTAAAATCCCCACCCTGCCGGTGTTCTCCATCTCGCACACAGTTAAAATCACCACCCACCAGCAGGGGGGTAGACCCAACACAAAACAATGGTAAAATCTCTAATAGTTCTGCCCTCTCCTGTTTGGTAGGAGGGGCATAAACGTTTAAAACACGAATTAAAATTCCATTAAAAAGCAAATGTATTAAAATAGCTCTGCCGGGCATGATTTCAGTCACTGTTTGGATGGAGATAAAACGACCTCGGCAGAGCAATCCAACCCCCGCAGAGCGACAGTCATTTCCACCAGACCAGACTGAGGGGCCTAGTTTCCAGTCCATCTTTAAATCTTGATATTCCAAGTCATTAGGGATTCCACATTCTTGAAGCAGGCAAAGGTCAAAGTCCACAGTCTCTAAAAATGAAAATAAAGCAGTCCTGCGGACAGGGCTCTTTAGGGACCTCACATTTAGTGAGGCGACTTTGATAGGAACCAACATAGTCTTAGTTGAGGTCAGGGTCCGAACCAGAAGAGTCGTATTCGGAGATCAGCTGCGAGTCTGGACCCCCTTTTTGAGGGGTCAATAAATCTTGGATGTTGGTAGGGTCAGAGCCAGATACGTGGGCGGCTCCAACCCCCACACTGCTCTCATCCGAACTCCGATAGGCAGCTTTCCTCCGAACTCCGGACTCCTCTTCCTCTCGCTGTCTCTTTGCAGAATGGCTCCTATCCATCTCCTCGAAGTCGCTCTCACCCATCTCTGGCCCCTGGCTGAAGATATCGCTGATGTCCTTCCTGGGCAGCTGCACAGGGGCCTGTGAGGTCCCATCACTCTTGGCAACCTTTGCCTGCTTACGGGGAGCCTTCATCGCAAGCCCCTCCACAACCGCAGTGGAGGAACTTTGCTCTGACCCCCCCGTTGACCGGAAATGGTCAAAACGAGGCTCCAATCCAGCATATTTTAGGGTTTTCTTAATGGAGCCCTCGTCTGACACAGAGTGTCTCCGCTCCATGCCCACACTCTTGGGACAGGCGTCAGGTCCTACTGCAGAACCTACGGAGCCACGACGCCTGTCGCTAACCACTGCCTCAACAGGGTCCACTGCAGGCGGAGCAGAGGACCTGTTTGCAGAGGTGCCGGTCAACTTATGTCCAGCAGAGTCAGAATTCCTCCTGCTCTGCCTGGACCCGGTGGAATCCCTATGGCCGTCCCTCGAGGCTGACATCGGTGGGCCCCCCGATGGAGCTGTGAAGGACTTTGGCCTGGACCCCTCAGTCGTCAATGCTCGTTTTGGGGCATTACCAGCGGCGTCTGCACATGTTGCAAACTGCCGCTCTGGCCCTGGTCTGGGTAGCCCAGATTTCGCTCTGCGGGGGCAATCTTTAAAAGCATGCCCAGTCATGCCGCACAGATTGCACAACACCTCGGAACTGCATTTTGCCGCTACGTGTCCAACCTGGCCACACCTGTTACACTGCACCACATGGGGCCGGTCACAATGTTCTCTGGTGTGGCCATATCTCAAGCAGTTCCGGCAGGCTATTGGCATCTGGGGGTAAAATAGGAATCCTCGATTCTTCCCAATGGCAAAGTTCTGGGGTGGGTGATGTAAGCCTCCAATGCCATTGGGATCCTGGCGGAACTTCACCCAATATTTCCTTTTGCCATTCCAGAAGCTCTGGGTGTTCAAGATTTTATGTGAGAAGCGGACCTCCCTGCAGTAACGACTGAGGAAGGTTTCAATGTCACACTCTGAGACAAATGGACTGAACATGCACATCACGAGCGGGACTTCTTCCTCCCCGTAGAGGAATAAAAAGTTCAGTCCATTTAGCCGCTCCTCACTCTGGTCCGCATCAGACAATCTTTTGTGCATGTTGTCGCAACATGCCGCGGCCGTAAAGGATACGGTGTACCGACCGCGGCTTTCCTGGTCGTTGAGACACAGGATGTCCGCCCGCTTGAGCCCCAGGAAGTCCAGCAGAATCACCTCCACAATGAAGCGAAGGTTCTTCCGCTGGCGATGGCCTTCTTCCACCTCGATGCGGACGGACTGGCGCAACCGGGTGTCCCCGGATGCAAATCCAAATGTATATGGCATTTTCAGTGCCTGGGGGCTAAGCCTGTCCCTTATAGCAGCAAGGGCTCAGATTCCACAATTAAGTGGAACCCTCCCCCAAGGCCAAGGATTAGGGTACCCCAGACACCTACGAAGCCCGATAAACGCCCTCGGAACGCTCTTAGAAAAACGCCTCAAGGCCGGTTGACCTCTTGGGTAAGGCGCGATCGCAACTCGTTGTCCGGGGGCTAAGCCCACTCCCCAAATAGCAGCAAGGGGGTGAAGTCTCTCTGTGAAAAGAGACGATCCCCCAAGGCCAAGGAGCAGGGTACCCCGGACACCTCCCAACAAAACCAGATACAGAAATACTACACCTGATCTTGCCAAAAGGCCGAGAAGCGATAACCCGAGCGGCCCTTGCCTTGCCCGAGCCTGTCCCATACTGCTGTTCACCCCTTGCAGCGATTCAGCCTACTCCTAGGCAATTCCATGGGGCCCTGCAGGCTCACACACATTTACAGCTACTAAGCGGGAGGTGAATAAAGGCCGGAGAGGAAGCCAGACAGGATTTGCTTCTTTTGCTTGCACCACAATGCAGTGCTGAAAGAGGAGGAATCTACATAAAAACGCCTTCCTGGCAACGCCCAAATGCCCTCCTGCCATGCAGATAAACACTGGCAGCGGCAGCAAGTGCATGCCCACAGCCACCCCTTGTTCCTTCACACCTTGTATCAGCTTTAATCCAGTCCTGTGCTGCCTGCTGAGCAGCACTGAACAACACTGCCTGGGCCCAGGCTTTTATCTCTGAGGCAGGCCCCATTATGATGTCAGAAAGCTGGCTCTGGAATCCTGAGGGCTCCACTATGACACGTGCAAAGTTCCGTCTGAACTTTATATAAGACGGTGAGGCTCAGTCAGTCACTCAGTGTTGCCTGAGAGGGCAACACTGCAACAGCCGGCCGCCAGGCTGTCTTTTTTTTGCACATTTATTTGCCTCCAGGAGGCCACAAGAGGGAGACAAGGGACTGCAAAATGGAAAATAGGCATCCACCAACTTTACAGACAACTTGTTCTCCTTGCTCCTACAACCTCCATCCTTGCACAGTTTGTTATTCTTCTAGGTAACATAGTAACAAATCCAAATTGCTGCTCTCTTTGTAGGCAAGCAAGGCTTTGTTGCAACTGCAATTCTTACTTCTTCTTGGAAATGTAGGGACGACAGTACATTCCATCACATCCATCTAGTGTACACAGGTAGGTCCATTGTGGCGGGCGGGCTGCTTTAATGGCTGTTTGCTGTTCCCCCTACTCCACTCCACTATTTGACTGTGGTGCTGCATCAATCAATCAATCAGTGGCTGGCTCAGGTGCAGCTCTTTAACCTACCTAAAAGGGAGGGCGGAGAGAAGACAAGGAAGGTGAATGAGCTGTTCCAATGTGAAATGCCGGAAACACAGAAACACAGAAGACACACACACACACAACAAGAGGTGGCAATGTATTCTTTAATTGCATTTAATAAATGAGCTCATTATCACACATGACTGTACAAATGCATTGTCCAACAGGTGTTGAAATAATGGGATTAAAAGGGGAGATCCCATCAGAAAGACAAAAACAATAGCAAACACAAATAGCACTTTTGGAATCTGATTTTAGTCAACACATAAGGGAAGGGTGCACCGGTCCTGGAAATACTGCAATACCAGGTCAATGCGTGGAGTGGACAGAGCAAGCTCTATTTCCATCTCCCTGTTCTAAAAATCCATTTAATATATGGTCCCCAGATAGGGGACGTATCAGATATTAAACTGATAAGAACAGATACTACACTTGATCTTAGCCAAAAGGCCGAGAAGCGATAACCCGAGCGGCCCTTGCCTTGCCCGAGCCTGTCCCATACTGCTGTTCACCCCTTGCAGCGATTCAGCCTACTCCTAGGCAATTCCATGGGGCCCTGCAGGCTCACACACATTTACAGCTACTAAGCGGGAGGTGAATAAAGGCCGGAGAGGAAGCCAGACAGGATTTGCTTCTTTTGCTTGCACCACAATGCAGTGCTGAAAGAGGAGGAATCTACATAAAAACGCCTTCCTGGCAACGCCCAAATGCCCTCCTGCCATGCAGATAAACACTGGCAGCGGCAGCAAGTGCATGCCCACAGCCACCCCTTGTTCCTTCACACCTTGTATCAGCTTTAATCCAGTCCTGTGCTGCCTGCTGAGCAGCACTGAACAACACTGCCTGGGCCCAGGCTTTTATCTCTGAGGCAGGCCCCATTATGATGTCAGAAAGCTGGCTCTGGAATCCTGAGGGCTCCACTATGACACGTGCAAAGTTCCGTCTGAACTTTATATAAGACTGTGAGGCTCAGTCAGTCACTCAGTGTTGCCTGAGAGGGCAACACTGCAACAGCCGGCCGCCAGGCTGTCTTTTTTTTGCACATTTATTTGCCTCCAGGAGGCCACAAGAGGGAGACAAGGGACTGCAAAATGGAAAATAGGCATCCACCAACTTTACAGACAACTTCTCTTTGCTCCTACAACCTCCATCCTTGCACAGTTTGTTATTCTTCCAGGTAACATAGTAACAAATCCAAATTGCTGCTCTCTTTGTAGGCAAGCAAGGGTTTGTTGCAACTGCAATTCTTACTTCTTCTTGAAATGTAGGGACGACAGTACATTCCATCACATCCACCTAGTGTACACAGGTAGGTCCATTGTGGCGGGTAGGCGGCTGGCTGCTTTAATGGCTGTTTGCTGTTCCCCTACTCCACTCCACTCCACTATTTGACTGTGGTGCTGCATCAATCAGTGGCTGGCTCAGGTGCAGCTCTTTAACTTACCTAGGAGGGAGGGAGGGAGGGCGGAGAGAAGACAAGGAAGGTGAATGAGCTGTTCCAATGTGAAATGCCGGAAACACAGAAACACAGAAGACACACACACACACACACACAACAAGAGGTGGCAATGTATTCATTAATTGCATTTAATAAATGAGCTCATTATCACACATGACTGTACAAATGCATTGTCCAACAGGTGTTGAAATAATGGGATTAAAAGGGGAGATCCCTTCAGAAAGACAGAAACAATGGCAAAGAGAAAAAACACTTTTGGAATCTGATTTTAGTCAACACATAAGGGAAGGGTGCACCGGTCCTGGAAATACTGCAATACCAGGTCAATGCGTGGAGTGGACAGAGCAAGCTCTATTTCCATCTCCCTGTTCTAAAAATCCATTTAATATATGGTCCCCAGATAGGGGACGTATCAGATATTAAACTGATAAGAACAGATACTACACTTGATCTTAGCCAAAAGGCCGAGAAGCGATAACCCGAGCGGCCCTTGCCTTGCCCGAGCCTGTCCCATACTGCTGTTCACCCCTTGCAGCGATTCAGCCTACTCCTAGGCAATTCCATGGGGCCCTGCAGGCTCACACACATTTACAGCTACTAAGCGGGAGGTGAATAAAGGCCGGAGAGGAAGCCAGACAGGATTTGCTTCTTTTGCTTGCACCACAATGCAGTGCTGAAAGAGGAGGAATCTACATAAAAACGCCTTCCTGGCAACGCCCAAATGCCCTCCTGCCATGCAGATAAACACTGGCAGCGGCAGCAAGTGCATGCCCACAGCCACCCCTTGTTCCTTCACACCTTGTATCAGCTTTAATCCAGTCCTGTGCTGCCTGCTGAGCAGCACTGAACAACACTGCCTGGGCCCAGGCTTTTATCTCTGAGGCAGGCCCCATTATGATGTCAGAAAGCTGGCTCTGGAATCCTGAGGGCTCCACTATGACACGTGCAAAGTTCCGTCTGAACTTTATATAAGACGGTGAGGCTCAGTCAGTCACTCAGTGTTGCCTGAGAGGGCAACACTGCAACAGCCGGCCGCCAGGCTGTCTTTTTTTTGCACATTTATTTGCCTCCAGGAGGCCACAAGAGGGAGACAAGGGACTGCAAAATGGAAAATAGGCATCCACCAACTTTACAGACAACTTGTTCTCCTTGCTCCTACAACCTCCATCCTTGCACAGTTTGTTATTCTTCTAGGTAACATAGTAACAAATCCAAATTGCTGCTCTCTTTGTAGGCAAGCAAGGCTTTGTTGCAACTGCAATTCTTACTTCTTCTTGGAAATGTAGGGACGACAGTACATTCCATCACATCCATCTAGTGTACACAGGTAGGTCCATTGTGGCGGGCGGGCTGCTTTAATGGCTGTTTGCTGTTCCCCCTACTCCACTCCACTATTTGACTGTGGTGCTGCATCAATCAATCAATCAGTGGCTGGCTCAGGTGCAGCTCTTTAACCTACCTAAAAGGGAGGGCGGAGAGAAGACAAGGAAGGTGAATGAGCTGTTCCAATGTGAAATGCCGGAAACACAGAAACACAGAAGACACACACACACACAACAAGAGGTGGCAATGTATTCTTTAATTGCATTTAATAAATGAGCTCATTATCACACATGACTGTACAAATGCATTGTCCAACAGGTGTTGAAATAATGGGATTAAAAGGGGAGATCCCATCAGAAAGACAAAAACAATAGCAAACACAAATAGCACTTTTGGAATCTGATTTTAGTCAACACATAAGGGAAGGGTGCACCGGTCCTGGAAATACTGCAATACCAGGTCAATGCGTGGAGTGGACAGAGCAAGCTCTATTTCCATCTCCCTGTTCTAAAAATCCATTTAATATATGGTCCCCAGATAGGGGACGTATCAGATATTAAACTGATAAGAACAGATAAGGTTTCAACAAAGTTTTTTATTGGCAAAAATAATATATTTTACAGACTTTTTTTTAAAATTGAAACCACAAGATAAAATCAACAGCATAATACATGAATATTCATACATTTAAATGAATACAAAAGTAATAATAATAAGACCATTAATACAGATGTTATAATAAAAGTACAGAACAATAGCAGGATAAAATTTATACAGGGCATAAAAGACATAAAAGAATAAAACCATTTTTATTTACAATGTTATGGTATTCCACATTTGCAAACACCACATGGATGTTGCTTCTTTTACCCCTAGCTGCTTTTTGTCCCTAAGATAATAAATATACATTTCACTTAGGGCATATTTCACACAATTTTTAACGTCAATAAAATCATGTTTAAAAAGCAGAATGTTCCTAACCTTCCAAATGGCATTCTTAAAACAGTTTAAAATGATCCAACAGACCATTTGCTGTTTAAAACTTGGGCAGTTAAAAAGACCATAAAACACGTATTCAAATTTAAGATCTTTAAGACCGCAGGCCCATTTCAGCAATGGGCCTACCTTCCTCCAAACCTCCTGTGCATATGGGCAGTTCCAAAACAGGTGCATTATCGTCTCGTCGTCACCACACCTGTCTCTCGGGCACTTGGCTCTCGCCACCAGTCCTCGCCTATGCTGGAATTCACGAGTAGGGAGGCACTGGTGAACGATTGCCCAGGCAAGGTCCTTGTGCACATTTGCCATAAATTTCCCGAAAACGTTCCGCCACACCACCTTGGACCTTGCCTGTGAGAAATTTGAAACTGCCAGTGTATCCTCCTGCCGCCTACAGGAGAGTAACACTTTTTTCTGGTCCCCCAATATGTCAGGCTCCAATTCTTGGAGACCTAGGAGCCTGACAGTTTTTTCGAGCACCGCATATTGTTTTGGGGGACACAGAAGCACAGGAGAATTCAAAGGGACACGAAACCATCGTTTAAAAATCATGCCCGTAGCGTACTTTAAAAAGTAGCTAAAAATACCATCAGAATTATACATTTTAAAACAGAAGCAAAAGTATTTAATGTAAAAGAAGTTAAAAAGGTTAGGAACATCTCTCCCGCCATTGTCCTTACATCTGTACATAAAATCACGTTTTAGTTTTTCCATTTTGGAACCCCATAAAAACATAAAACAGATCCTGGTCACTTTTTTAATATATAAAATTGTTGGAGGGAAAACCATAGCTACATAAAGCATTATGGGTAATAAAACAGATTTAATTATTAAAACTTTTCCCTCCATGGTGAGATTTCTCAAATTCCACATTAAAACCTTTTTTTCCATTTTGGCAATTACTGAATCCCAATTGGGTCTCCCATCGTTTTCTTGATTAAAAACAATTCCTAAAATTTTTATCTGATCCTGCTGCATGTTAACTCCTGGTGTCACAGAGGAATCCCATACACCAGTATAAAAACAGTCACACTTATCAACGTTTAATTTAAAACCAGAGGCTTCACAAAAAAAGCCGGTGTTCCTCAATGCCCGTCTCATAGAAGCGGCGTCTGGGCATAGGACGGTGGCGTCATCCATATAGCCTAGGATTTTTACCTGGTTCCCCCTTCCTCCAGGTATGGGCACGCCTCTGATGACTTTATCATCTCTTATTAGGGTGAACAGAGGTTCTATGGCACAAATAAAAAGGAGCGGAGACAACGGGCACCCCTGTTTCACCCCTGATAAAAGAGGAACACCTTTAGTTAAAAATCCGTTGATAGAAATTTGGCTAAAACAGGATCGATATAAAAGCTTAATACGTGTTAAAATAATTTCAGGAACAGCCATCTTTTTAAGAACCATAAAAAGATATTCATGGGAGACCCGGTCAAAAGCCTTCTCGAAATCTAAGGATAAAATAGCAAGGCTTTGACCCCTTTCTTTAAAATACCAAATGATGTCACGTAAAATATTCAGGGACTCAGTAATTGACCTCCCAGGTACCCCACATACCTGGTTTGGATGGATTAATTTATGAATAAAAGGTTTAAAACGGATTGTTATTAGTTTAGCTAAAATTTTACAATCAACGTTTAAAAGAGTAATAGGGCGCCAGTTTTTTAACTGGTCCCTCTCACCTTTTTTAAAAATTAAGGACACAATCCCCCTCCTCCAGGAAGGGGGCAGCTCTTCAGTAATAAAAACTTCCTTATACAATAAAAACATGTCATTCTTTAAAATTTCCCAAAAAGCATGATAAAATTCGATGGGCAGACCATCTTCCCCAGGAGCTTTCCCATTAGAAAAACTTTTAAAAGCAAATAAAAGTTCCTCCAAGGTAATATTACGGGATAAAACTTCCTGGTCTAAAATATCTAGCTTGGCATCAAGGGAATTAAGAACATGTTCTAAAAAGGAAGGATCAATATTTTTCTTGTTAAAAAGAGATTGGTAGAAATTAAAAGCAGAATTTAAAATGCCGACCATAGTGGTTTCTCCTTCAAGGTTTAAAATGACATCTCGTTTATCCATTACCTTTTTGAAGAAGAACCGGGAACACTTCTCGCCATCCTCGAGGTGCTTTACATGTGAATTAAAAATTATTTGTTTCCCTTTCTCTTCTATGGCATATTTTATTTCAGCTTTAAGATTTAAGATATCATCATCAACATCCATACCAATCTCCTTCAATTTAAAAAGTACATGTAAACGTTTATTAAGAACATAAAACCATTGTTTTTTCTCTTTTGCTTTCTTCTTACCTGCTCGAATAAAAAAAGCTCTGATTTTGGGTTTAATGCCCTCCCACCAGTGTAGCATAGGCTGACTGGGCGCTCTATGGGACTGCCAACACTGGTAGGTCCGCACAAACTCCTCTTTAATGATGGGGTCCTCCAGGAGTGTGGTGTTTAGTCTCCAGGGACCCCTACAAGCTTTTTGCTCTCCCTCTAGCTCCAGGTGCACTGAAAGGAGCTTGTGATCAGATAAAATATTTGTTAAAAGCAAACATTTTTTGGGAATAAAACTATTAGAAGTGAAAATAAAATCAATTCTGGAGCTCACTCTTCCATTGGACCAGGTGGGGCCTGGGTCCGCAGGCAAGAGTTCCCTCCAGCAATCTTTCAATTTAAAATCACCAATAAAATTCTTGAGCAGGTAAGAAGTACGGTCAATTTTTCGATTAAAATCCCCACCCTGGCGGTGTTCTCCATCTCGCACACAGTTAAAATCACCACCCACCAGCAGGGGGGTAGACCCAACACAAAACAATGGTAAAATCTCTAATAGTTCTGCCCTCTCCTGTTTGGTAGGAGGGGCATAAACGTTTAAAACACGAATTAAAGTTCCATTAAAAAGCAAATGTATTAAAATAGCTCTGCCGGGCATGATTTCAGTCACTGTTTGGATGGAGATAAAACGACCTCGGCAGAGCAATCCAACCCCCGCAGAGCGACAGTCATTTCCACCAGACCAGACTGAGGGGCCTAGTTTCCAGTCCATCTTTAAATCTTGATATTCCAAGTCATTAGGGATTCCACATTCTTGAAGCAGGCAAAGGTCAAAGTCCACAGTCTCTAAAAATGAAAATAAAGCAGTCCTGCGGACAGGGCTCTTTAGGGACCTCACATTTAGTGAGGCGACTTTGATAGGAACCAACATAGTCTTAGTTGAGGTCAGGGTCCGAACCAGAAGAGTCGTACTCGGAGATCAGCTGCGAGTCTGGACCCCCTTTTTGAGGGGTCAATAAATCTTGGATGTTGGTAGGGTCAGAGCCAGATACGTGGGCGGCTCCAACCCCCACACTGCTCTCATCCGAACTCCGATAGGCAGCTTTCCTCCGAACTCCGGACTCCTCTTCCTCTCGCTGTCTCTTTGCAGAATGGCTCCTATCCATCTCCTCGAAGTCGCTCTCACCCATCTCTGGCCCCTGGCTGAAGATATCGCTGATGTCCTTCCTGGGCAGCTGCACAGGGGCCTGTGAGGTCCCATCGCTCTTGGCAACCTTTGCCTGCTTACGGGGAGCCTTCATCGCAAGCCCCTCCACAACCGCAGTGGAGGAACTTTGCTCCGACCCCCCCGTTGACCGGAAATGGTCAAAACGAGGCTCCAATCCAGCATATTTTAGGGTTTTCTTAATGGAGCCCTCGTCTGACACAGAGTGTCTCCGCTCCATGCCCACACTCTTGGGACAGGCGTCAGGTCCTACTGCAGAACCTACGGAGCCACGACGCCTGTCGCTAACCACTGCCTCAACAGGGTCCACTGCAGGCGGAGCAGAGGACCTGTTTGCAGAGGTGCCGGTCAACTTATGTCCAGCAGAGTCAGAATTCCTCCTGCTCTGCCTGGACCCGGTGGAATCCCTATGGCCGTCCCTCGAGGCTGACATCGGTGGGCCCCCCGATGGAGCTGTGAAGGACTTTGGCCTGGACCCCTCAGTCGTCAATGCTCGTTTTGGGGCATTACCAGCGGCGTCTGCACATGTTGCAAACTGCCGCTCTGGCCCTGGTCTGGGTGGCCCAGATTTCGCTCTGCGGGGGCAATCTTTAAAAGCATGCCCAGTCATGCCGCACAGATTGCACAACACCTCGGAACTGCATTTTGCCGCTACGTGTCCAACCTGGCCACACCTGTTACACTGCACCACATGGGGCCGGTCACAATGTTCTCTGGTGTGGCCATATCTCAAGCAGTTCCGGCAGGCTATTGGCATCTGGGGGTAAAATAGGAATCCTCGATTCTTCCCAATGGCAAAGTTCTGGGGTGGGTGATGTAAGCCTCCAATGCCATTGGGATCCTGGCGGAACTTCACCCAATATTTTCTTTTGCCATTCCAGAAGCTCTGGGTGTTCAAGATTTTATGTGAGAAGCGGACCTCCCTGCAGTAACGACTGAGGAAGGTTTCAATGTCACACTCTGAGACAAATGGACTGAACATGCACATCACGAGCGGGACTTCTTCCTCCCCGTAGAGGAATAAAAAGTTCAGTCCATTTAGCCGCTCCTCACTCTGGTCCGCATCAGACAATCTTTTGTGCATGTTGTCGCAACATGCCGCGGCCGTAAAGGATACGGTGTACCGACCGCGGCTTTCCTGGTCGTTGAGACACAGGATGTCCGCCCGCTTGAGCCCCAGGAAGTCCAGCAGAATCACCTCCACAATGAAGCGAAGGTTCTTCCGCTGGCGATGGCCTTCTTCCACCTCGATGCGGACGGACTGGCGCAACCGGGTGTCCCCGGATGCAAATCCAAATGTATATGGCATTTTCAGTGCCTGGGGGCTAAGCCTGTCCCTTATAGCAGCAAGGGCTCAGATTCCACAATTAAGTGGAACCCTCCCCCAAGGCCAAGGATTAGGGTACCCCAGACACCTACGAAGCCCGATAAACGCCCTCGGAACGCTCTTAGAAAAACGCCTCAAGGCCGGTTGACCTCTTGGGTAAGGCGCGATCGCAACTCGTTGTCCGGGGGCTAAGCCCACTCCCCAAATAGCAGCAAGGGGGTGAAGTCTCTCTGTGAAAAGAGACGATCCCCCAAGGCCAAGGAGCAGGGTACCCCGGACACCTCCCAACAAAACCAGATGCAGAAATACTACACCTGATCTTGCCAAAAGGCCGAGAAGCGATAACCCGAGCGGCCCTTGCCTTGCCCGAGCCTGTCCCATACTGCTGTTCACCCCTTGCAGCGATTCAGCCTACTCCTAGGCAATTCCATGGGGCCCTGCAGGCTCACACACATTTACAGCTACTAAGCGGGAGGTGAATAAAGGCCGGAGAGGAAGCCAGACAGGATTTGCTTCTTTTGCTTGCACCACAATGCAGTGCTGAAAGAGGAGGAATCTACATAAAAACGCCTTCCTGGCAACGCCCAAATGCCCTCCTGCCATGCAGATAAACACTGGCAGCGGCAGCAAGTGCATGCCCACAGCCACCCCTTGTTCCTTCACACCTTGTATCAGCTTTAATCCAGTCCTGTGCTGCCTGCTGAGCAGCACTGAACAACACTGCCTGGGCCCAGGCTTTTATCTCTGAGGCAGGCCCCATTATGATGTCAGAAAGCTGGCTCTGGAATCCTGAGGGCTCCACTATGACACGTGCAAAGTTCCGTCTGAACTTTATATAAGACTGTGAGGCTCAGTCAGTCACTCAGTGTTGCCTGAGAGGGCAACACTGCAACAGCCGGCCGCCAGGCTGTCTTTTTTTTGCACATTTATTTGCCTCCAGGAGGCCACAAGAGGGAGACAAGGGACTGCAAAATGGAAAATAGGCATCCACCAACTTTACAGACAACTTCTCTTTGCTCCTACAACCTCCATCCTTGCACAGTTTGTTATTCTTCCAGGTAACATAGTAACAAATCCAAATTGCTGCTCTCTTTGTAGGCAAGCAAGGGTTTGTTGCAACTGCAATTCTTACTTCTTCTTGAAATGTAGGGACGACAGTACATTCCATCACATCCACCTAGTGTACACAGGTAGGTCCATTGTGGCGGGTAGGCGGCTGGCTGCTTTAATGGCTGTTTGCTGTTCCCCTACTCCACTCCACTCCACTATTTGACTGTGGTGCTGCATCAATCAGTGGCTGGCTCAGGTGCAGCTCTTTAACTTACCTAGGAGGGAGGGAGGGAGGGCGGAGAGAAGACAAGGAAGGTGAATGAGCTGTTCCAATGTGAAATGCCGGAAACACAGAAACACAGAAGACACACACACACACACACACAACAAGAGGTGGCAATGTATTCATTAATTGCATTTAATAAATGAGCTCATTATCACACATGACTGTACAAATGCATTGTCCAACAGGTGTTGAAATAATGGGATTAAAAGGGGAGATCCCTTCAGAAAGACAGAAACAATGGCAAAGAGAAAAAACACTTTTGGAATCTGATTTTAGTCAACACATAAGGGAAGGGTGCACCGGTCCTGGAAATACTGCAATACCAGGTCAATGCGTGGAGTGGACAGAGCAAGCTCTATTTCCATCTCCCTGTTCTAAAAATCCATTTAATATATGGTCCCCAGATAGGGGACGTATCAGATATTAAACTGATAAGAACAGATACTACACTTGATCTTAGCCAAAAGGCCGAGAAGCGATAACCCGAGCGGCCCTTGCCTTGCCCGAGCCTGTCCCATACTGCTGTTCACCCCTTGCAGCGATTCAGCCTACTCCTAGGCAATTCCATGGGGCCCTGCAGGCTCACACACATTTACAGCTACTAAGCGGGAGGTGAATAAAGGCCGGAGAGGAAGCCAGACAGGATTTGCTTCTTTTGCTTGCACCACAATGCAGTGCTGAAAGAGGAGGAATCTACATAAAAACGCCTTCCTGGCAACGCCCAAATGCCCTCCTGCCATGCAGATAAACACTGGCAGCGGCAGCAAGTGCATGCCCACAGCCACCCCTTGTTCCTTCACACCTTGTATCAGCTTTAATCCAGTCCTGTGCTGCCTGCTGAGCAGCACTGAACAACACTGCCTGGGCCCAGGCTTTTATCTCTGAGGCAGGCCCCATTATGATGTCAGAAAGCTGGCTCTGGAATCCTGAGGGCTCCACTATGACACGTGCAAAGTTCCGTCTGAACTTTATATAAGACGGTGAGGCTCAGTCAGTCACTCAGTGTTGCCTGAGAGGGCAACACTGCAACAGCCGGCCGCCAGGCTGTCTTTTTTTTGCACATTTATTTGCCTCCAGGAGGCCACAAGAGGGAGACAAGGGACTGCAAAATGGAAAATAGGCATCCACCAACTTTACAGACAACTTGTTCTCCTTGCTCCTACAACCTCCATCCTTGCACAGTTTGTTATTCTTCTAGGTAACATAGTAACAAATCCAAATTGCTGCTCTCTTTGTAGGCAAGCAAGGCTTTGTTGCAACTGCAATTCTTACTTCTTCTTGGAAATGTAGGGACGACAGTACATTCCATCACATCCATCTAGTGTACACAGGTAGGTCCATTGTGGCGGGCGGGCTGCTTTAATGGCTGTTTGCTGTTCCCCCTACTCCACTCCACTATTTGACTGTGGTGCTGCATCAATCAATCAATCAGTGGCTGGCTCAGGTGCAGCTCTTTAACCTACCTAAAAGGGAGGGCGGAGAGAAGACAAGGAAGGTGAATGAGCTGTTCCAATGTGAAATGCCGGAAACACAGAAACACAGAAGACACACACACACACAACAAGAGGTGGCAATGTATTCTTTAATTGCATTTAATAAATGAGCTCATTATCACACATGACTGTACAAATGCATTGTCCAACAGGTGTTGAAATAATGGGATTAAAAGGGGAGATCCCATCAGAAAGACAAAAACAATAGCAAACACAAATAGCACTTTTGGAATCTGATTTTAGTCAACACATAAGGGAAGGGTGCACCGGTCCTGGAAATACTGCAATACCAGGTCAATGCGTGGAGTGGACAGAGCAAGCTCTATTTCCATCTCCCTGTTCTAAAAATCCATTTAATATATGGTCCCCAGATAGGGGACGTATCAGATATTAAACTGATAAGAACAGATACTACACTTGATCTTAGCCAAAAGGCCGAGAAGCGATAACCCGAGCGGCCCTTGCCTTGCCCGAGCCTGTCCCATACTGCTGTTCACCCCTTGCAGCGATTCAGCCTACTCCTAGGCAATTCCATGGGGCCCTGCAGGCTCACACACATTTACAGCTACTAAGCGGGAGGTGAATAAAGGCCGGAGAGGAAGCCAGACAGGATTTGCTTCTTTTGCTTGCACCACAATGCAGTGCTGAAAGAGGAGGAATCTACATAAAAACGCCTTCCTGGCAACGCCCAAATGCCCTCCTGCCATGCAGATAAACACTGGCAGCGGCAGCAAGTGCATGCCCACAGCCACCCCTTGTTCCTTCACACCTTGTATCAGCTTTAATCCAGTCCTGTGCTGCCTGCTGAGCAGCACTGAACAACACTGCCTGGGCCCAGGCTTTTATCTCTGAGGCAGGCCCCATTATGATGTCAGAAAGCTGGCTCTGGAATCCTGAGGGCTCCACTATGACACGTGCAAAGTTCCGTCTGAACTTTATATAAGACTGTGAGGCTCAGTCAGTCACTCAGTGTTGCCTGAGAGGGCAACACTGCAACAGCCGGCCGCCAGGCTGTCTTTTTTTTGCACATTTATTTGCCTCCAGGAGGCCACAAGAGGGAGACAAGGGACTGCAAAATGGAAAATAGGCATCCACCAACTTTACAGACAACTTCTCTTTGCTCCTACAACCTCCATCCTTGCACAGTTTGTTATTCTTCCAGGTAACATAGTAACAAATCCAAATTGCTGCTCTCTTTGTAGGCAAGCAAGGGTTTGTTGCAACTGCAATTCTTACTTCTTCTTGAAATGTAGGGACGACAGTACATTCCATCACATCCACCTAGTGTACACAGGTAGGTCCATTGTGGCGGGTAGGCGGCTGGCTGCTTTAATGGCTGTTTGCTGTTCCCCTACTCCACTCCACTCCACTATTTGACTGTGGTGCTGCATCAATCAGTGGCTGGCTCAGGTGCAGCTCTTTAACTTACCTAGGAGGGAGGGAGGGAGGGCGGAGAGAAGACAAGGAAGGTGAATGAGCTGTTCCAATGTGAAATGCCGGAAACACAGAAACACAGAAGACACACACACACACACACACAACAAGAGGTGGCAATGTATTCATTAATTGCATTTAATAAATGAGCTCATTATCACACATGACTGTACAAATGCATTGTCCAACAGGTGTTGAAATAATGGGATTAAAAGGGGAGATCCCTTCAGAAAGACAGAAACAATGGCAAAGAGAAAAAACACTTTTGGAATCTGATTTTAGTCAACACATAAGGGAAGGGTGCACCGGTCCTGGAAATACTGCAATACCAGGTCAATGCGTGGAGTGGACAGAGCAAGCTCTATTTCCATCTCCCTGTTCTAAAAATCCATTTAATATATGGTCCCCAGATAGGGGACGTATCAGATATTAAACTGATAAGAACAGATACTACACTTGATCTTAGCCAAAAGGCCGAGAAGCGATAACCCGAGCGGCCCTTGCCTTGCCCGAGCCTGTCCCATACTGCTGTTCACCCCTTGCAGCGATTCAGCCTACTCCTAGGCAATTCCATGGGGCCCTGCAGGCTCACACACATTTACAGCTACTAAGCGGGAGGTGAATAAAGGCCGGAGAGGAAGCCAGACAGGATTTGCTTCTTTTGCTTGCACCACAATGCAGTGCTGAAAGAGGAGGAATCTACATAAAAACGCCTTCCTGGCAACGCCCAAATGCCCTCCTGCCATGCAGATAAACACTGGCAGCGGCAGCAAGTGCATGCCCACAGCCACCCCTTGTTCCTTCACACCTTGTATCAGCTTTAATCCAGTCCTGTGCTGCCTGCTGAGCAGCACTGAACAACACTGCCTGGGCCCAGGCTTTTATCTCTGAGGCAGGCCCCATTATGATGTCAGAAAGCTGGCTCTGGAATCCTGAGGGCTCCACTATGACACGTGCAAAGTTCCGTCTGAACTTTATATAAGACGGTGAGGCTCAGTCAGTCACTCAGTGTTGCCTGAGAGGGCAACACTGCAACAGCCGGCCGCCAGGCTGTCTTTTTTTTGCACATTTATTTGCCTCCAGGAGGCCACAAGAGGGAGACAAGGGACTGCAAAATGGAAAATAGGCATCCACCAACTTTACAGACAACTTGTTCTCCTTGCTCCTACAACCTCCATCCTTGCACAGTTTGTTATTCTTCTAGGTAACATAGTAACAAATCCAAATTGCTGCTCTCTTTGTAGGCAAGCAAGGCTTTGTTGCAACTGCAATTCTTACTTCTTCTTGGAAATGTAGGGACGACAGTACATTCCATCACATCCATCTAGTGTACACAGGTAGGTCCATTGTGGCGGGCGGGCTGCTTTAATGGCTGTTTGCTGTTCCCCCTACTCCACTCCACTATTTGACTGTGGTGCTGCATCAATCAATCAATCAGTGGCTGGCTCAGGTGCAGCTCTTTAACCTACCTAAAAGGGAGGGCGGAGAGAAGACAAGGAAGGTGAATGAGCTGTTCCAATGTGAAATGCCGGAAACACAGAAACACAGAAGACACACACACACACAACAAGAGGTGGCAATGTATTCTTTAATTGCATTTAATAAATGAGCTCATTATCACACATGACTGTACAAATGCATTGTCCAACAGGTGTTGAAATAATGGGATTAAAAGGGGAGATCCCATCAGAAAGACAAAAACAATAGCAAACACAAATAGCACTTTTGGAATCTGATTTTAGTCAACACATAAGGGAAGGGTGCACCGGTCCTGGAAATACTGCAATACCAGGTCAATGCGTGGAGTGGACAGAGCAAGCTCTATTTCCATCTCCCTGTTCTAAAAATCCATTTAATATATGGTCCCCAGATAGGGGACGTATCAGATATTAAACTGATAAGAACAGATAAGGTTTCAACAAAGTTTTTTATTGGCAAAAATAATATATTTTACAGACTTTTTTTTAAAATTGAAACCACAAGATAAAATCAACAGCATAATACATGAATATTCATACATTTAAATGAATACAAAAGTAATAATAATAAGACCATTAATACAGATGTTATAATAAAAGTACAGAACAATAGCAGGATAAAATTTATACAGGGCATAAAAGACATAAGAGAATAAAACCATTTTTATTTACAATGTTATGGTATTCCACATTTGCAAACACCACATGGATGTTGCTTCTTTTACCCCTAGCTGCTTTTTGTCCCTAAGATAATAAATATACATTTCACTTAGGGCATATTTCACACAATTTTTAACGTCAATAAAATCATGTTTAAAAAGCAGAATGTTCCTAACCTTCCAAATGGCATTCTTAAAACAGTTTAAAATGATCCAACAGACCATTTGCTGTTTAAAACTTGGGCAGTTAAAAAGACCATAAAACACGTATTCAAATTTAAGATCTTTAAGACCGCAGGCCCATTTCAGCAATGGGCCTACCTTCCTCCAAACCTCCTGTGCATATGGGCAGTTCCAAAACAGGTGCATTATCGTCTCGTCGTCACCACACCTGTCTCTCGGGCACTTGGCTCTCGCCACCAGTCCTCGCCTATGCTGGAATTCACGAGTAGGGAGGCACTGGTGAACGATTGCCCAGGCAAGGTCCTTGTGCACATTTGCCATAAATTTCCCGAAAACGTTCCGCCACACCACCTTGGACCTTGCCTGTGAGAAATTTGAAACTGCCAGTGTATCCTCCTGCCGCCTACAGGAGAGTGACACTTTTTTCTGGTCCCCCAATATGTCAGGCTCCAATTCTTGGAGACCTAGGAGCCTGACAGTTTTTTCGAGCACCGCATATTGTTTTGGGGGACACAGAAGCACAGGAGAATTCAAAGGGACACGAAACCATCGTTTAAAAATCATGCCCGTAGCGTACTTTAAAAAGTAGCTAAAAATACCATCAGAATTATACATTTTAAAACAGAAGCAAAAGTATTTAATGTAAAAGAAGTTAAAAAGGTTAGGAACATCTCTCCCGCCATTGTCCTTACATCTGTACATAAAATCACGTTTTAGTTTTTCCATTTTGGAACCCCATAAAAACATAAAACAGATCCTGGTCACTTTTTTAATATATAAAATTGTTGGAGGGAAAACCATAGCTACATAAAGCATTATGGGTAATAAAACAGATTTAATTATTAAAACTTTTCCCTCCATGGTGAGATTTCTCAAATTCCACATTAAAACCTTTTTTTCCATTTTGGCAATTACTGAATCCCAATTGGGTCTCCCATCGTTTTCTTGATTAAAAACAATTCCTAAAATTTTTATCTGATCCTGCTGCATGTTAACTCCTGGTGTCACAGAGGAATCCCATACACCAGTATAAAAACAGTCACACTTATCAACGTTTAATTTAAAACCAGAGGCTTCACAAAAAAAGCCGGTGTTCCTCAATGCCCGTCTCATAGAAGCGGCGTCTGGGCATAGGACGGTGGCGTCATCCATATAGCCTAGGATTTTTACCTGGTTCCCCCTTCCTCCAGGTATGGGCACACCTCTGATGACTTTATCATCTCTTATTAGGGTGAACAGAGGTTCTATGGCACAAATAAAAAGGAGCGGAGACAACGGGCACCCCTGTTTCACCCCTGATAAAAGAGGAACACCTTTAGTTAAAAATCCGTTGATAGAAATTTGGCTAAAACAGGATCGATATAAAAGCTTAATACGTGTTAAAATAATTTCAGGAACAGCCATCTTTTTAAGAACCATAAAAAGATATTCATGGGAGACCCGGTCAAAAGCCTTCTCGAAATCTAAGGATAAAATAGCAAGGCTTTGACCCCTTTCTTTAAAATACCAAATGATGTCACGTAAAATATTCAGGGACTCAGTAATTGACCTCCCAGGTACCCCACATACCTGGTTTGGATGGATTAATTTATGAATAAAAGGTTTAAAACGGATTGTTATTAGTTTAGCTAAAATTTTACAATCAACGTTTAAAAGAGTAATAGGGCGCCAGTTTTTTAACTGGTCCCTCTCACCTTTTTTAAAAATTAAGGACACAATCCCCCTCCTCCAGGAAGGGGGCAGCTCTTCAGTAATAAAAACTTCCTTATACAATAAAAACATGTCATTCTTTAAAATTTCCCAAAAAGCATGATAAAATTCGATGGGCAGACCATCTTCCCCAGGAGCTTTCCCATTAGAAAAACTTTTAAAAGCAAATAAAAGTTCCTCCAAGGTAATATTACGGGATAAAACTTCCTGGTCTAAAATATCTAGCTTGGCATCAAGGGAATTAAGAACATGTTCTAAAAAGGAAGGATCAATATTTTTCTTGTTAAAAAGAGATTGGTAGAAATTAAAAGCAGAATTTAAAATGCCGACCATAGTGGTTTCTCCTTCAAGGTTTAAAATGACATCTCGTTTATCCATTACCTTTTTGAAGAAGAACCGGGAACACTTCTCGCCATCCTCGAGGTGCTTTACATGTGAATTAAAAATTATTTGTTTCCCTTTCTCTTCTATGGCATATTTTATTTCAGCTTTAAGATTTAAGATATCATCATCAACATCCATACCAATCTCCTTCAATTTAAAAAGTACATGTAAACGTTTATTAAGAACATAAAACCATTGTTTTTTCTCTTTTGCTTTCTTCTTACCTGCTCGAATAAAAAAAGCTCTGATTTTGGGTTTAATGCCCTCCCACCAGTGTAGCATAGGCTGACTGGGCGCTCTATGGGACTGCCAACACTGGTAGGTCCGCACAAACTCCTCTTTAATGATGGGGTCCTCCAGGAGTGTGGTGTTTAGTCTCCAGGGACCCCTACAAGCTTTTTGCTCTCCCTCTAGCTCCAGGTGCACTGAAAGGAGCTTGTGATCAGATAAAATATTTGTTAAAAGCAAACATTTTTTGGGAATAAAACTATTAGAAGTGAAAATAAAATCAATTCTGGAGCTCACTCTTCCATTGGACCAGGTGGGGCCTGGGTCCGCAGGCAAGAGTTCCCTCCAGCAATCTTTCAATTTAAAATCACCAATAAAATTCTTGAGCAGGTAAGAAGTACGGTCAATTTTTCGATTAAAATCCCCACCCTGCCGGTGTTCTCCATCTCGCACACAGTTAAAATCACCACCCACCAGCAGGGGGGTAGACCCAACACAAAACAATGGTAAAATCTCTAATAGTTCTGCCCTCTCCTGTTTGGTAGGAGGGGCATAAACGTTTAAAACACGAATTAAAATTCCATTAAAAAGCAAATGTATTAAAATAGCTCTGCCGGGCATGATTTCAGTCACTGTTTGGATGGAGATAAAACGACCTCGGCAGAGCAATCCAACCCCCGCAGAGCGACAGTCATTTCCACCAGACCAGACTGAGGGGCCTAGTTTCCAGTCCATCTTTAAATCTTGATATTCCAAGTCATTAGGGATTCCACATTCTTGAAGCAGGCAAAGGTCAAAGTCCACAGTCTCTAAAAATGAAAATAAAGCAGTCCTGCGGACAGGGCTCTTTAGGGACCTCACATTTAGTGAGGCGACTTTGATAGGAACCAACATAGTCTTAGTTGAGGTCAGGGTCCGAACCAGAAGAGTCGTACTCGGAGATCAGCTGCGAGTCTGGACCCCCTTTTTGAGGGGTCAATAAATCTTGGATGTTGGTAGGGTCAGAGCCAGATACGTGGGCGGCTCCAACCCCCACACTGCTCTCATCCGAACTCCGATAGGCAGCTTTCCTCCGAACTCCGGACTCCTCTTCCTCTCGCTGTCTCTTTGCAGAATGGCTCCTATCCATCTCCTCGAAGTCGCTCTCACCCATCTCTGGCCCCTGGCTGAAGATATCGCTGATGTCCTTCCTGGGCAGCTGCACAGGGGCCTGTGAGGTCCCATCACTCTTGGCAACCTTTGCCTGCTTACGGGGAGCCTTCATCGCAAGCCCCTCCACAACCGCAGTGGAGGAACTTTGCTCCGACCCCCCCGTTGACCGGAAATGGTCAAAACGAGGCTCCAATCCAGCATATTTTAGGGTTTTCTTAATGGAGCCCTCGTCTGACACAGAGTGTCTCCGCTCCATGCCCACACTCTTGGGACAGGCGTCAGGTCCTACTGCAGAACCTACGGAGCCACGACGCCTGTCGCTAACCACTGCCTCAACAGGGTCCACTGCAGGCGGAGCAGAGGACCTGTTTGCAGAGGTGCCGGTCAACTTATGTCCAGCAGAGTCAGAATTCCTCCTGCTCTGCCTGGACCCGGTGGAATCCCTATGGCCGTCCCTCGAGGCTGACATCGGTGGGCCCCCCGATGGAGCTGTGAAGGACTTTGGCCTGGACCCCTCAGTCGTCAATGCTCGTTTTGGGGCATTACCAGCGGCGTCTGCACATGTTGCAAACTGCCGCTCTGGCCCTGGTCTGGGTGGCCCAGATTTCGCTCTGCGGGGGCAATCTTTAAAAGCATGCCCAGTCATGCCGCACAGATTGCACAACACCTCGGAACTGCATTTTGCCGCTACGTGTCCAACCTGGCCACACCTGTTACACTGCACCACATGGGGCCGGTCACAATGTTCTCTGGTGTGGCCATATCTCAAGCAGTTCCGGCAGGCTATTGGCATCTGGGGGTAAAATAGGAATCCTCGATTCTTCCCAATGGCAAAGTTCTGGGGTGGGTGATGTAAGCCTCCAATGCCATTGGGATCCTGGCGGAACTTCACCCAATATTTTCTTTTGCCATTCCAGAAGCTCTGGGTGTTCAAGATTTTATGTGAGAAGCGGACCTCCCTGCAGTAACGACTGAGGAAGGTTTCAATGTCACACTCTGAGACAAATGGACTGAACATGCACATCACGAGCGGGACTTCTTCCTCCCCGTAGAGGAATAAAAAGTTCAGTCCATTTAGCCGCTCCTCACTCTGGTCCGCATCAGACAATCTTTTGTGCATGTTGTCGCAACATGCCGCGGCCGTAAAGGATACGGTGTACCGACCGCGGCTTTCCTGGTCGTTGAGACACAGGATGTCCGCCCGCTTGAGCCCCAGGAAGTCCAGCAGAATCACCTCCACAATGAAGCGAAGGTTCTTCCGCTGGCGATGGCCTTCTTCCACCTCGATGCGGACGGACTGGCGCAACCGGGTGTCCCCGGATGCAAATCCAAATGTATATGGCATTTTCAGTGCCTGGGGGCTAAGCCTGTCCCTTATAGCAGCAAGGGCTCAGATTCCACAATTAAGTGGAACCCTCCCCCAAGGCCAAGGATTAGGGTACCCCAGACACCTACGAAGCCCGATAAACGCCCTCGGAACGCTCTTAGAAAAACGCCTCAAGGCCGGTTGACCTCTTGGGTAAGGCGCGATCGCAACTCGTTGTCCGGGGGCTAAGCCCACTCCCCAAATAGCAGCAAGGGGGTGAAGTCTCTCTGTGAAAAGAGACGATCCCCCAAGGCCAAGGAGCAGGGTACCCCGGACACCTCCCAACAAAACCAGATGCAGAAATACTACACCTGATCTTGCCAAAAGGCCGAGAAGCGATAACCCGAGCGGCCCTTGCCTTGCCCGAGCCTGTCCCATACTGCTGTTCACCCCTTGCAGCGATTCAGCCTACTCCTAGGCAATTCCATGGGGCCCTGCAGGCTCACACACATTTACAGCTACTAAGCGGGAGGTGAATAAAGGCCGGAGAGGAAGCCAGACAGGATTTGCTTCTTTTGCTTGCACCACAATGCAGTGCTGAAAGAGGAGGAATCTACATAAAAACGCCTTCCTGGCAACGCCCAAATGCCCTCCTGCCATGCAGATAAACACTGGCAGCGGCAGCAAGTGCATGCCCACAGCCACCCCTTGTTCCTTCACACCTTGTATCAGCTTTAATCCAGTCCTGTGCTGCCTGCTGAGCAGCACTGAACAACACTGCCTGGGCCCAGGCTTTTATCTCTGAGGCAGGCCCCATTATGATGTCAGAAAGCTGGCTCTGGAATCCTGAGGGCTCCACTATGACACGTGCAAAGTTCCGTCTGAACTTTATATAAGACTGTGAGGCTCAGTCAGTCACTCAGTGTTGCCTGAGAGGGCAACACTGCAACAGCCGGCCGCCAGGCTGTCTTTTTTTTGCACATTTATTTGCCTCCAGGAGGCCACAAGAGGGAGACAAGGGACTGCAAAATGGAAAATAGGCATCCACCAACTTTACAGACAACTTCTCTTTGCTCCTACAACCTCCATCCTTGCACAGTTTGTTATTCTTCCAGGTAACATAGTAACAAATCCAAATTGCTGCTCTCTTTGTAGGCAAGCAAGGGTTTGTTGCAACTGCAATTCTTACTTCTTCTTGAAATGTAGGGACGACAGTACATTCCATCACATCCACCTAGTGTACACAGGTAGGTCCATTGTGGCGGGTAGGCGGCTGGCTGCTTTAATGGCTGTTTGCTGTTCCCCTACTCCACTCCACTCCACTATTTGACTGTGGTGCTGCATCAATCAGTGGCTGGCTCAGGTGCAGCTCTTTAACTTACCTAGGAGGGAGGGAGGGAGGGCGGAGAGAAGACAAGGAAGGTGAATGAGCTGTTCCAATGTGAAATGCCGGAAACACAGAAACACAGAAGACACACACACACACACACACAACAAGAGGTGGCAATGTATTCATTAATTGCATTTAATAAATGAGCTCATTATCACACATGACTGTACAAATGCATTGTCCAACAGGTGTTGAAATAATGGGATTAAAAGGGGAGATCCCTTCAGAAAGACAGAAACAATGGCAAAGAGAAAAAACACTTTTGGAATCTGATTTTAGTCAACACATAAGGGAAGGGTGCACCGGTCCTGGAAATACTGCAATACCAGGTCAATGCGTGGAGTGGACAGAGCAAGCTCTATTTCCATCTCCCTGTTCTAAAAATCCATTTAATATATGGTCCCCAGATAGGGGACGTATCAGATATTAAACTGATAAGAACAGATACTACACTTGATCTTAGCCAAAAGGCCGAGAAGCGATAACCCGAGCGGCCCTTGCCTTGCCCGAGCCTGTCCCATACTGCTGTTCACCCCTTGCAGCGATTCAGCCTACTCCTAGGCAATTCCATGGGGCCCTGCAGGCTCACACACATTTACAGCTACTAAGCGGGAGGTGAATAAAGGCCGGAGAGGAAGCCAGACAGGATTTGCTTCTTTTGCTTGCACCACAATGCAGTGCTGAAAGAGGAGGAATCTACATAAAAACGCCTTCCTGGCAACGCCCAAATGCCCTCCTGCCATGCAGATAAACACTGGCAGCGGCAGCAAGTGCATGCCCACAGCCACCCCTTGTTCCTTCACACCTTGTATCAGCTTTAATCCAGTCCTGTGCTGCCTGCTGAGCAGCACTGAACAACACTGCCTGGGCCCAGGCTTTTATCTCTGAGGCAGGCCCCATTATGATGTCAGAAAGCTGGCTCTGGAATCCTGAGGGCTCCACTATGACACGTGCAAAGTTCCGTCTGAACTTTATATAAGACGGTGAGGCTCAGTCAGTCACTCAGTGTTGCCTGAGAGGGCAACACTGCAACAGCCGGCCGCCAGGCTGTCTTTTTTTTGCACATTTATTTGCCTCCAGGAGGCCACAAGAGGGAGACAAGGGACTGCAAAATGGAAAATAGGCATCCACCAACTTTACAGACAACTTGTTCTCCTTGCTCCTACAACCTCCATCCTTGCACAGTTTGTTATTCTTCTAGGTAACATAGTAACAAATCCAAATTGCTGCTCTCTTTGTAGGCAAGCAAGGCTTTGTTGCAACTGCAATTCTTACTTCTTCTTGGAAATGTAGGGACGACAGTACATTCCATCACATCCATCTAGTGTACACAGGTAGGTCCATTGTGGCGGGCGGGCTGCTTTAATGGCTGTTTGCTGTTCCCCCTACTCCACTCCACTATTTGACTGTGGTGCTGCATCAATCAATCAATCAGTGGCTGGCTCAGGTGCAGCTCTTTAACCTACCTAAAAGGGAGGGCGGAGAGAAGACAAGGAAGGTGAATGAGCTGTTCCAATGTGAAATGCCGGAAACACAGAAACACAGAAGACACACACACACACAACAAGAGGTGGCAATGTATTCTTTAATTGCATTTAATAAATGAGCTCATTATCACACATGACTGTACAAATGCATTGTCCAACAGGTGTTGAAATAATGGGATTAAAAGGGGAGATCCCATCAGAAAGACAAAAACAATAGCAAACACAAATAGCACTTTTGGAATCTGATTTTAGTCAACACATAAGGGAAGGGTGCACCGGTCCTGGAAATACTGCAATACCAGGTCAATGCGTGGAGTGGACAGAGCAAGCTCTATTTCCATCTCCCTGTTCTAAAAATCCATTTAATATATGGTCCCCAGATAGGGGACGTATCAGATATTAAACTGATAAGAACAGATAAGGTTTCAACAAAGTTTTTTATTGGCAAAAATAATATATTTTACAGACTTTTTTTTAAAATTGAAACCACAAGATAAAATCAACAGCATAATACATGAATATTCATACATTTAAATGAATACAAAAGTAATAATAATAAGACCATTAATACAGATGTTATAATAAAAGTACAGAACAATAGCAGGATAAAATTTATACAGGGCATAAAAGACATAAGAGAATAAAACCATTTTTATTTACAATGTTATGGTATTCCACATTTGCAAACACCACATGGATGTTGCTTCTTTTACCCCTAGCTGCTTTTTGTCCCTAAGATAATAAATATACATTTCACTTAGGGCATATTTCACACAATTTTTAACGTCAATAAAATCATGTTTAAAAAGCAGAATGTTCCTAACCTTCCAAATGGCATTCTTAAAACAGTTTAAAATGATCCAACAGACCATTTGCTGTTTAAAACTTGGGCAGTTAAAAAGACCATAAAACACGTATTCAAATTTAAGATCTTTAAGACCGCAGGCCCATTTCAGCAATGGGCCTACCTTCCTCCAAACCTCCTGTGCATATGGGCAGTTCCAAAACAGGTGCATTATCGTCTCGTCGTCACCACACCTGTCTCTCGGGCACTTGGCTCTCGCCACCAGTCCTCGCCTATGCTGGAATTCACGAGTAGGGAGGCACTGGTGAACGATTGCCCAGGCAAGGTCCTTGTGCACATTTGCCATAAATTTCCCGAAAACGTTCCGCCACACCACCTTGGACCTTGCCTGTGAGAAATTTGAAACTGCCAGTGTATCCTCCTGCCGCCTACAGGAGAGTGACACTTTTTTCTGGTCCCCCAATATGTCAGGCTCCAATTCTTGGAGACCTAGGAGCCTGACAGTTTTTTCGAGCACCGCATATTGTTTTGGGGGACACAGAAGCACAGGAGAATTCAAAGGGACACGAAACCATCGTTTAAAAATCATGCCCGTAGCGTACTTTAAAAAGTAGCTAAAAATACCATCAGAATTATACATTTTAAAACAGAAGCAAAAGTATTTAATGTAAAAGAAGTTAAAAAGGTTAGGAACATCTCTCCCGCCATTGTCCTTACATCTGTACATAAAATCACGTTTTAGTTTTTCCATTTTGGAACCCCATAAAAACATAAAACAGATCCTGGTCACTTTTTTAATATATAAAATTGTTGGAGGGAAAACCATAGCTACATAAAGCATTATGGGTAATAAAACAGATTTAATTATTAAAACTTTTCCCTCCATGGTGAGATTTCTCAAATTCCACATTAAAACCTTTTTTTCCATTTTGGCAATTACTGAATCCCAATTGGGTCTCCCATCGTTTTCTTGATTAAAAACAATTCCTAAAATTTTTATCTGATCCTGCTGCATGTTAACTCCTGGTGTCACAGAGGAATCCCATACACCAGTATAAAAACAGTCACACTTATCAACGTTTAATTTAAAACCAGAGGCTTCACAAAAAAAGCCGGTGTTCCTCAATGCCCGTCTCATAGAAGCGGCGTCTGGGCATAGGACGGTGGCGTCATCCATATAGCCTAGGATTTTTACCTGGTTCCCCCTTCCTCCAGGTATGGGCACACCTCTGATGACTTTATCATCTCTTATTAGGGTGAACAGAGGTTCTATGGCACAAATAAAAAGGAGCGGAGACAACGGGCACCCCTGTTTCACCCCTGATAAAAGAGGAACACCTTTAGTTAAAAATCCGTTGATAGAAATTTGGCTAAAACAGGATCGATATAAAAGCTTAATACGTGTTAAAATAATTTCAGGAACAGCCATCTTTTTAAGAACCATAAAAAGATATTCATGGGAGACCCGGTCAAAAGCCTTCTCGAAATCTAAGGATAAAATAGCAAGGCTTTGACCCCTTTCTTTAAAATACCAAATGATGTCACGTAAAATATTCAGGGACTCAGTAATTGACCTCCCAGGTACCCCACATACCTGGTTTGGATGGATTAATTTATGAATAAAAGGTTTAAAACGGATTGTTATTAGTTTAGCTAAAATTTTACAATCAACGTTTAAAAGAGTAATAGGGCGCCAGTTTTTTAACTGGTCCCTCTCACCTTTTTTAAAAATTAAGGACACAATCCCCCTCCTCCAGGAAGGGGGCAGCTCTTCAGTAATAAAAACTTCCTTATACAATAAAAACATGTCATTCTTTAAAATTTCCCAAAAAGCATGATAAAATTCGATGGGCAGACCATCTTCCCCAGGAGCTTTCCCATTAGAAAAACTTTTAAAAGCAAATAAAAGTTCCTCCAAGGTAATATTACGGGATAAAACTTCCTGGTCTAAAATATCTAGCTTGGCATCAAGGGAATTAAGAACATGTTCTAAAAAGGAAGGATCAATATTTTTCTTGTTAAAAAGAGATTGGTAGAAATTAAAAGCAGAATTTAAAATGCCGACCATAGTGGTTTCTCCTTCAAGGTTTAAAATGACATCTCGTTTATCCATTACCTTTTTGAAGAAGAACCGGGAACACTTCTCGCCATCCTCGAGGTGCTTTACATGTGAATTAAAAATTATTTGTTTCCCTTTCTCTTCTATGGCATATTTTATTTCAGCTTTAAGATTTAAGATATCATCATCAACATCCATACCAATCTCCTTCAATTTAAAAAGTACATGTAAACGTTTATTAAGAACATAAAACCATTGTTTTTTCTCTTTTGCTTTCTTCTTACCTGCTCGAATAAAAAAAGCTCTGATTTTGGGTTTAATGCCCTCCCACCAGTGTAGCATAGGCTGACTGGGCGCTCTATGGGACTGCCAACACTGGTAGGTCCGCACAAACTCCTCTTTAATGATGGGGTCCTCCAGGAGTGTGGTGTTTAGTCTCCAGGGACCCCTACAAGCTTTTTGCTCTCCCTCTAGCTCCAGGTGCACTGAAAGGAGCTTGTGATCAGATAAAATATTTGTTAAAAGCAAACATTTTTTGGGAATAAAACTATTAGAAGTGAAAATAAAATCAATTCTGGAGCTCACTCTTCCATTGGACCAGGTGGGGCCTGGGTCCGCAGGCAAGAGTTCCCTCCAGCAATCTTTCAATTTAAAATCACCAATAAAATTCTTGAGCAGGTAAGAAGTACGGTCAATTTTTCGATTAAAATCCCCACCCTGCCGGTGTTCTCCATCTCGCACACAGTTAAAATCACCACCCACCAGCAGGGGGGTAGACCCAACACAAAACAATGGTAAAATCTCTAATAGTTCTGCCCTCTCCTGTTTGGTAGGAGGGGCATAAACGTTTAAAACACGAATTAAAATTCCATTAAAAAGCAAATGTATTAAAATAGCTCTGCCGGGCATGATTTCAGTCACTGTTTGGATGGAGATAAAACGACCTCGGCAGAGCAATCCAACCCCCGCAGAGCGACAGTCATTTCCACCAGACCAGACTGAGGGGCCTAGTTTCCAGTCCATCTTTAAATCTTGATATTCCAAGTCATTAGGGATTCCACATTCTTGAAGCAGGCAAAGGTCAAAGTCCACAGTCTCTAAAAATGAAAATAAAGCAGTCCTGCGGACAGGGCTCTTTAGGGACCTCACATTTAGTGAGGCGACTTTGATAGGAACCAACATAGTCTTAGTTGAGGTCAGGGTCCGAACCAGAAGAGTCGTACTCGGAGATCAGCTGCGAGTCTGGACCCCCTTTTTGAGGGGTCAATAAATCTTGGATGTTGGTAGGGTCAGAGCCAGATACGTGGGCGGCTCCAACCCCCACACTGCTCTCATCCGAACTCCGATAGGCAGCTTTCCTCCGAACTCCGGACTCCTCTTCCTCTCGCTGTCTCTTTGCAGAATGGCTCCTATCCATCTCCTCGAAGTCGCTCTCACCCATCTCTGGCCCCTGGCTGAAGATATCGCTGATGTCCTTCCTGGGCAGCTGCACAGGGGCCTGTGAGGTCCCATCACTCTTGGCAACCTTTGCCTGCTTACGGGGAGCCTTCATCGCAAGCCCCTCCACAACCGCAGTGGAGGAACTTTGCTCCGACCCCCCCGTTGACCGGAAATGGTCAAAACGAGGCTCCAATCCAGCATATTTTAGGGTTTTCTTAATGGAGCCCTCGTCTGACACAGAGTGTCTCCGCTCCATGCCCACACTCTTGGGACAGGCGTCAGGTCCTACTGCAGAACCTACGGAGCCACGACGCCTGTCGCTAACCACTGCCTCAACAGGGTCCACTGCAGGCGGAGCAGAGGACCTGTTTGCAGAGGTGCCGGTCAACTTATGTCCAGCAGAGTCAGAATTCCTCCTGCTCTGCCTGGACCCGGTGGAATCCCTATGGCCGTCCCTCGAGGCTGACATCGGTGGGCCCCCCGATGGAGCTGTGAAGGACTTTGGCCTGGACCCCTCAGTCGTCAATGCTCGTTTTGGGGCATTACCAGCGGCGTCTGCACATGTTGCAAACTGCCGCTCTGGCCCTGGTCTGGGTGGCCCAGATTTCGCTCTGCGGGGGCAATCTTTAAAAGCATGCCCAGTCATGCCGCACAGATTGCACAACACCTCGGAACTGCATTTTGCCGCTACGTGTCCAACCTGGCCACACCTGTTACACTGCACCACATGGGGCCGGTCACAATGTTCTCTGGTGTGGCCATATCTCAAGCAGTTCCGGCAGGCTATTGGCATCTGGGGGTAAAATAGGAATCCTCGATTCTTCCCAATGGCAAAGTTCTGGGGTGGGTGATGTAAGCCTCCAATGCCATTGGGATCCTGGCGGAACTTCACCCAATATTTTCTTTTGCCATTCCAGAAGCTCTGGGTGTTCAAGATTTTATGTGAGAAGCGGACCTCCCTGCAGTAACGACTGAGGAAGGTTTCAATGTCACACTCTGAGACAAATGGACTGAACATGCACATCACGAGCGGGACTTCTTCCTCCCCGTAGAGGAATAAAAAGTTCAGTCCATTTAGCCGCTCCTCACTCTGGTCCGCATCAGACAATCTTTTGTGCATGTTGTCGCAACATGCCGCGGCCGTAAAGGATACGGTGTACCGACCGCGGCTTTCCTGGTCGTTGAGACACAGGATGTCCGCCCGCTTGAGCCCCAGGAAGTCCAGCAGAATCACCTCCACAATGAAGCGAAGGTTCTTCCGCTGGCGATGGCCTTCTTCCACCTCGATGCGGACGGACTGGCGCAACCGGGTGTCCCCGGATGCAAATCCAAATGTATATGGCATTTTCAGTGCCTGGGGGCTAAGCCTGTCCCTTATAGCAGCAAGGGCTCAGATTCCACAATTAAGTGGAACCCTCCCCCAAGGCCAAGGATTAGGGTACCCCAGACACCTACGAAGCCCGATAAACGCCCTCGGAACGCTCTTAGAAAAACGCCTCAAGGCCGGTTGACCTCTTGGGTAAGGCGCGATCGCAACTCGTTGTCCGGGGGCTAAGCCCACTCCCCAAATAGCAGCAAGGGGGTGAAGTCTCTCTGTGAAAAGAGACGATCCCCCAAGGCCAAGGAGCAGGGTACCCCGGACACCTCCCAACAAAACCAGATGCAGAAATACTACACCTGATCTTGCCAAAAGGCCGAGAAGCGATAACCCGAGCGGCCCTTGCCTTGCCCGAGCCTGTCCCATACTGCTGTTCACCCCTTGCAGCGATTGATTCAGCCTACTCCTAGGCAATTCCATGGGGCCCTGCAGGCTCACACACATTTACAGCTACTAAGCGGGAGGGAGGTGAATAAAGGCCGGAGAGGAAGCTACACAGGATTTGCTTCTTTTGCTTGCACCACAATGCAGTGCTGAAAGAGGAGGAATCTACATAAAAAACGCCTTCCTGGCAACGCCCAAATGCCCTCCTGCCATGCAGATAAACACTGGCAGCGGCAGCAAGTGCATGCCCACAGCCACCCCTTGTTCCTTCACACCTTGTATCAGCTGTAATCCAGTCCAGTCCAGTCCAGTGCTGCCTGCTGAGCAGCACTGACCAACACTGCCTGGGCCCAGGCTTTTATCTATCTCTGAGGCAGGCCCCATTATGATGTCAGAAAGCTGGCTCTGGAATCCTGAGGGCTCCACTATGACACGTGCAAAGTTCCGTCTGAACTTTATATAAGACGGTGCGGCTCAGTCAGTCACTCAGTGTTGCCTGAGAGGGCAACACTGCAACAGCCGGCCGCCAGGCTGTCTTTTTTTTGCACATTTATTTGCCTCCAGGAGGCCACAAGAGGGAGACAAGGGACTGCAAAATGGAAAATAGGCATCCACCAACTTTACAGACAACTTCTCTTTGCTCCTACAACCTCCATCCTTGCACAGTTTGTTATTCTTCCAGGTAACATAGTAACAAATCCAAATTGCTGCTCTCTTTGTAGGCAAGCAAGGGTTTGTTGCAACTGCAATTCTTACTTCTTCTTGGAAATGTAGGGACGACAGTACATTCCATCACATCCATCTAGTGTACACAGGTAGGTCCATTGTGGCGGGCGGGCTGCTTTAATGGCTGTTTGCTGTTCCCCCTACTCCACTCCACTATTTGACTGTGGTGCTGCATCAATCAATCAGTGGCTGGCTCAGGTGCAGCTCTTTAACCTACCTAAAAGGGAGGGCGGAGAGAAGACAAGGAAGGTGAATGAGCTGTTCCAATGTGAAATGCCGGAAACACAGAAACACAGAAGACACACACACACACACACACACACACACACACACACACACACACACACACACACACACACACACACACACACACAACAAGAGGTGGCAATGTATTAATTAATTGCATTTAATAAATGAGCTCATTATCACACATGACTGTACAAATGCATTGTCCAACAGGTGTTGAAATAATGGGATTAAAAGGGGAGATCCCATCAGAAAGACAAAAACAATAGCAAACACAAATAGCACTTTTGGAATCTGATTTTAGTCAACACATAAGGGAAGGGTGCACCGGTCCTGGAAATACTGCAATACCAGGTCAATGCGTGGAGTGGACAGAGCAAGCTCTATTTCCATCTCCCTGTTCTAAAAATCCATTTAATATATGGTCCCCAGATAGGGGACGTATCAGATATTAAACTGATAAGAACAGATAAGGTTTCAACAAAGTTTTTTATTGGCAAAAATAATATATTTTACAGACTTTTTTTTAAAATTGAAACCACAAGATAAAATCAACAGCATAATACATGAATATTCATACATTTAAATGAATACAAAAGTAATAATAATAAGACCATTAATACAGATGTTATAATAAAAGTACAGAACAATAGCAGGATAAAATTTATACAGGGCATAAAAGACATAAAAGAATAAAACCATTTTTATTTACAATGTTATGGTATTCCACATTTGCAAACACCACATGGATGTTGCTTCTTTTACCCCTAGCTGCTTTTTGTCCCTAAGATAATAAATATACATTTCACTTAGGGCATATTTCACACAATTTTTAACGTCAATAAAATCATGTTTAAAAAGCAGAATGTTCCTAACCTTCCAAATGGCATTCTTAAAACAGTTTAAAATGATCCAACAGACCATTTGCTGTTTAAAACTTGGGCAGTTAAAAAGACCATAAAACACGTATTCAAATTTAAGATCTTTAAGACCGCAGGCCCATTTCAGCAATGGGCCTACCTTCCTCCAAACCTCCTGTGCATATGGGCAGTTCCAAAACAGGTGCATTATCGTCTCGTCGTCACCACACCTGTCTCTCGGGCACTTGGCTCTCGCCACCAGTCCTCGCCTATGCTGGAATTCACGAGTAGGGAGGCACTGGTGAACGATTGCCCAGGCAAGGTCCTTGTGCACATTTGCCATAAATTTCCCGAAAACGTTCCGCCACACCACCTTGGACCTTGCCTGTGAGAAATTTGAAACTGCCAGTGTATCCTCCTGCCGCCTACAGGAGAGTGACACTTTTTTCTGGTCCCCCAATATGTCAGGCTCCAATTCTTGGAGACCTAGGAGCCTGACAGTTTTTTCGAGCACCGCATATTGTTTTGGGGGACACAGAAGCACAGGAGAATTCAAAGGGACACGAAACCATCGTTTAAAAATCATGCCCGTAGCGTACTTTAAAAAGTAGCTAAAAATACCATCAGAATTATATATTTTAAAACAGAAGCAAAAGTATTTAATGTAAAAGAAGTTAAAAAGGTTAGGAACATCTCTCCCGCCATTGTCCTTACATCTGTACATAAAATCACGTTTTAGTTTTTCCATTTTGGAACCCCATAAAAACATAAAACAGATCCTGGTCACTTTTTTAATATATAAAATTGTTGGAGGGAAAACCATAGCTACATAAAGCATTATGGGTAATAAAACAGATTTAATTATTAAAACTTTTCCCTCCATGGTGAGATTTCTCAAATTCCACATTAAAACCTTTTTTTCCATTTTGGCAATTACTGAATCCCAATTGGGTCTCCCATCGTTTTCTTGATTAAAAACAATTCCTAAAATTTTTATCTGATCCTGCTGCATGTTAACTCCTGGTGTCACAGAGGAATCCCATACACCAGTATAAAAACAGTCACACTTATCAACGTTTAATTTAAAACCAGAGGCTTCACAAAAAAAGCCGGTGTTCCTCAATGCCCGTCTCATAGAAGCGGCGTCTGGGCATAGGACGGTGGCGTCATCCATATAGCCTAGGATTTTTACCTGGTTCCCCCTTCCTCCAGGTATGGGCACGCCTCTGATGACTTTATCATCTCTTATTAGGGTGAACAGAGGTTCTATGGCACAAATAAAAAGGAGCGGAGACAACGGGCACCCCTGTTTCACCCCTGATAAAAGAGGAACACCTTTAGTTAAAAATCCGTTGATAGAAATTTGGCTAAAACAGGATCGATATAAAAGCTTAATACGTGTTAAAATAATTTCAGGAACAGCCATCTTTTTAAGAACCATAAAAAGATATTCATGGGAGACCCGGTCAAAAGCCTTCTCGAAATCTAAGGATAAAATAGCAAGGCTTTGACCCCTTTCTTTAAAATACCAAATGATGTCACGTAAAATATTCAGGGACTCAGTAATTGACCTCCCAGGTACCCCACATACCTGGTTTGGATGGATTAATTTATGAATAAAAGGTTTAAAACGGATTGTTATTAGTTTAGCTAAAATTTTACAATCAACGTTTAAAAGAGTAATAGGGCGCCAGTTTTTTAACTGGTCCCTCTCACCTTTTTTAAAAATTAAGGACACAATCCCCCTCCTCCAGGAAGGGGGCAGCTCTTCAGTAATAAAAACTTCCTTATACAATAAAAACATGTCATTCTTTAAAATTTCCCAAAAAGCATGATAAAATTCGATGGGCAGACCATCTTCCCCAGGAGCTTTCCCATTAGAAAAACTTTTAAAAGCAAATAAAAGTTCCTCCAAGGTAATATTACGGGATAAAACTTCCTGGTCTAAAATATCTAGCTTGGCATCAAGGGAATTAAGAACATGTTCTAAAAAGGAAGGATCAATATTTTTCTTGTTAAAAAGAGATTGGTAGAAATTAAAAGCAGAATTTAAAATGCCGACCATAGTGGTTTCTCCTTCAAGGTTTAAAATGACATCTCGTTTATCCATTACCTTTTTGAAGAAGAACCGGGAACACTTCTCGCCATCCTCGAGGTGCTTTACATGTGAATTAAAAATTATTTGTTTCCCTTTCTCTTCTATGGCATATTTTATTTCAGCTTTAAGATTTAAGATATCATCATCAACATCCATACCAATCTCCTTCAATTTAAAAAGTACATGTAAACGTTTATTAAGAACATAAAACCATTGTTTTTTCTCTTTTGCTTTCTTCTTACCTGCTCGAATAAAAAAAGCTCTGATTTTGGGTTTAATGCCCTCCCACCAGTGTAGCATAGGCTGACTGGGCGCTCTATGGGACTGCCAACACTGGTAGGTCCGCACAAACTCCTCTTTAATGATGGGGTCCTCCAGGAGTGTGGTGTTTAGTCTCCAGGGACCCCTACAAGCTTTTTGCTCTCCCTCTAGCTCCAGGTGCACTGAAAGGAGCTTGTGATCAGATAAAATATTTGTTAAAAGCAAACATTTTTTGGGAATAAAACTATTAGAAGTGAAAATAAAATCAATTCTGGAGCTCACTCTTCCATTGGACCAGGTGGGGCCTGGGTCCGCAGGCAAGAGTTCCCTCCAGCAATCTTTCAATTTAAAATCACCAATAAAATTCTTGAGCAGGTAAGAAGTACGGTCAATTTTTCGATTAAAATCCCCACCCTGCCGGTGTTCTCCATCTCGCACACAGTTAAAATCACCACCCACCAGCAGGGGGGTAGACCCAACACAAAACAATGGTAAAATCTCTAATAGTTCTGCCCTCTCCTGTTTGGTAGGAGGGGCATAAACGTTTAAAACACGAATTAAAATTCCATTAAAAAGCAAATGTATTAAAATAGCTCTGCCGGGCATGATTTCAGTCACTGTTTGGATGGAGATAAAACGACCTCGGCAGAGCAATCCAACCCCCGCAGAGCGACAGTCATTTCCACCAGACCAGACTGAGGGGCCTAGTTTCCAGTCCATCTTTAAATCTTGATATTCCAAGTCATTAGGGATTCCACATTCTTGAAGCAGGCAAAGGTCAAAGTCCACAGTCTCTAAAAATGAAAATAAAGCAGTCCTGCGGACAGGGCTCTTTAGGGACCTCACATTTAGTGAGGCGACTTTGATAGGAACCAACATAGTCTTAGTTGAGGTCAGGGTCCGAACCAGAAGAGTCGTACTCGGAGATCAGCTGCGAGTCTGGACCCCCTTTTTGAGGGGTCAATAAATCTTGGATGTTGGTAGGGTCAGAGCCAGATACGTGGGCGGCTCCAACCCCCACACTGCTCTCATCCGAACTCCGATAGGCAGCTTTCCTCCGAACTCCGGACTCCTCTTCCTCTCGCTGTCTCTTTGCAGAATGGCTCCTATCCATCTCCTCGAAGTCGCTCTCACCCATCTCTGGCCCCTGGCTGAAGATATCGCTGATGTCCTTCCTGGGCAGCTGCACAGGGGCCTGTGAGGTCCCATCACTCTTGGCAACCTTTGCCTGCTTACGGGGAGCCTTCATCGCAAGCCCCTCCACAACCGCAGTGGAGGAACTTTGCTCCGACCCCCCCGTTGACCGGAAATGGTCAAAACGAGGCTCCAATCCAGCATATTTTAGGGTTTTCTTAATGGAGCCCTCGTCTGACACAGAGTGTCTCCGCTCCATGCCCACACTCTTGGGACAGGCGTCAGGTCCTACTGCAGAACCTACGGAGCCACGACGCCTGTCGCTAACCACTGCCTCAACAGGGTCCACTGCAGGCGGAGCAGAGGACCTGTTTGCAGAGGTGCCGGTCAACTTATGTCCAGCAGAGTCAGAATTCCTCCTGCTCTGCCTGGACCCGGTGGAATCCCTATGGCCGTCCCTCGAGGCTGACATCGGTGGGCCCCCCGATGGAGCTGTGAAGGACTTTGGCCTGGACCCCTCAGTCGTCAATGCTCGTTTTGGGGCATTACCAGCGGCGTCTGCACATGTTGCAAACTGCCGCTCTGGCCCTGGTCTGGGTGGCCCAGATTTCGCTCTGCGGGGGCAATCTTTAAAAGCATGCCCAGTCATGCCGCACAGATTGCACAACACCTCGGAACTGCATTTTGCCGCTACGTGTCCAACCTGGCCACACCTGTTACACTGCACCACATGGGGCCGGTCACAATGTTCTCTGGTGTGGCCATATCTCAAGCAGTTCCGGCAGGCTATTGGCATCTGGGGGTAAAATAGGAATCCTCGATTCTTCCCAATGGCAAAGTTCTGGGGTGGGTGATGTAAGCCTCCAATGCCATTGGGATCCTGGCGGAACTTCACCCAATATTTTCTTTTGCCATTCCAGAAGCTCTGGGTGTTCAAGATTTTATGTGAGAAGCGGACCTCCCTGCAGTAACGACTGAGGAAGGTTTCAATGTCACACTCTGAGACAAATGGACTGAACATGCACATCACGAGCGGGACTTCTTCCTCCCCGTAGAGGAATAAAAAGTTCAGTCCATTTAGCCGCTCCTCACTCTGGTCCGCATCAGACAATCTTTTGTGCATGTTGTCGCAACATGCCGCGGCCGTAAAGGATACGGTGTACCGACCGCGGCTTTCCTGGTCGTTGAGACACAGGATGTCCGCCCGCTTGAGCCCCAGGAAGTCCAGCAGAATCACCTCCACAATGAAGCGAAGGTTCTTCCGCTGGCGATGGCCTTCTTCCACCTCGATGCGGACGGACTGGCGCAACCGGGTGTCCCCGGATGCAAATCCAAATGTATATGGCATTTTCAGTGCCTGGGGGCTAAGCCTGTCCCTTATAGCAGCAAGGGCTCAGATTCCACAATTAAGTGGAACCCTCCCCCAAGGCCAAGGATTAGGGTACCCCAGACACCTACGAAGCCCGATAAACGCCCTCGGAACGCTCTTAGAAAAACGCCTCAAGGCCGGTTGACCTCTTGGGTAAGGCGCGATCGCAACTCGTTGTCCGGGGGCTAAGCCCACTCCCCAAATAGCAGCAAGGGGGTGAAGTCTCTCTGTGAAAAGAGACGATCCCCCAAGGCCAAGGAGCAGGGTACCCCGGACACCTCCCAACAAAACCAGATGCAGAAATACTACACCTGATCTTGCCAAAAGGCCGAGAAGCGATAACCCGAGCGGCCCTTGCCTTGCCCGAGCCTGTCCCATACTGCTGTTCACCCCTTGCAGCGATTCAGCCTACTCCTAGGCAATTCCATGGGGCCCTGCAGGCTCACACACATTTACAGCTACTAAGCGGGAGGTGAATAAAGGCCGGAGAGGAAGCCAGACAGGATTTGCTTCTTTTGCTTGCACCACAATGCAGTGCTGAAAGAGGAGGAATCTACATAAAAACGCCTTCCTGGCAACGCCCAAATGCCCTCCTGCCATGCAGATAAACACTGGCAGCGGCAGCAAGTGCATGCCCACAGCCACCCCTTGTTCCTTCACACCTTGTATCAGCTTTAATCCAGTCCTGTGCTGCCTGCTGAGCAGCACTGAACAACACTGCCTGGGCCCAGGCTTTTATCTCTGAGGCAGGCCCCATTATGATGTCAGAAAGCTGGCTCTGGAATCCTGAGGGCTCCACTATGACACGTGCAAAGTTCCGTCTGAACTTTATATAAGACTGTGAGGCTCAGTCAGTCACTCAGTGTTGCCTGAGAGGGCAACACTGCAACAGCCGGCCGCCAGGCTGTCTTTTTTTTGCACATTTATTTGCCTCCAGGAGGCCACAAGAGGGAGACAAGGGACTGCAAAATGGAAAATAGGCATCCACCAACTTTACAGACAACTTCTCTTTGCTCCTACAACCTCCATCCTTGCACAGTTTGTTATTCTTCCAGGTAACATAGTAACAAATCCAAATTGCTGCTCTCTTTGTAGGCAAGCAAGGGTTTGTTGCAACTGCAATTCTTACTTCTTCTTGAAATGTAGGGACGACAGTACATTCCATCACATCCACCTAGTGTACACAGGTAGGTCCATTGTGGCGGGTAGGCGGCTGGCTGCTTTAATGGCTGTTTGCTGTTCCCCTACTCCACTCCACTCCACTATTTGACTGTGGTGCTGCATCAATCAGTGGCTGGCTCAGGTGCAGCTCTTTAACTTACCTAGGAGGGAGGGAGGGAGGGCGGAGAGAAGACAAGGAAGGTGAATGAGCTGTTCCAATGTGAAATGCCGGAAACACAGAAACACAGAAGACACACACACACACACACACACACACACAACAAGAGGTGGCAATGTATTCATTAATTGCATTTAATAAATGAGCTCATTATCACACATGACTGTACAAATGCATTGTCCAACAGGTGTTGAAATAATGGGATTAAAAGGGGAGATCCCTTCAGAAAGACAGAAACAATGGCAAAGAGAAAAAACACTTTTGGAATCTGATTTTAGTCAACACATAAGGGAAGGGTGCACCGGTCCTGGAAATACTGCAATACCAGGTCAATGCGTGGAGTGGACAGAGCAAGCTCTATTTCCATCTCCCTGTTCTAAAAATCCATTTAATATATGGTCCCCAGATAGGGGACGTATCAGATATTAAACTGATAAGAACAGATAAGGTTCCAACAAAGTTTTTTATTGGCAAAAATATTATATTTTACAGACTTTTTTTTAAAATTGAAACCACAAGATAAAATCAATGGCATAATACATAAATATTCATACATTTAAATGAATACAAAAGTAATAATAATAAGACCAGTAATACAGATGTTATAATAAAAGTACAGAACAATAGCAGGATAAAATTTATACAGGGCATAAAAGACATAAAAGAATAAAACCATTTTTATTTACAATGTTATGGTATTCCACATTTGCAAACACCACATGGATGTTGCTTCTTTTACCCCTAGCTGCTTTTTGTCCCTAAGATAATAAATGTACATTTCACTTAGGGCATATTTGACACAATTTTTAACATCAATAAAATCATGTTTAAAAAGCAGAATGTTCCTAACCTTCCAGATGGCATTCTTAAAACAGTTTAAAATGATCCAACAGACCATTTGCTGTTTAAAACTTGGGCAGTTAAAAAGACCATAAAACACGTATTCAAATTTAAGATCTTTAAGACCGCAGGCCCATTTCAACAATGGGCCTACCTTCCTCCAAACCTCCTGTGCATATGGGCAGTTCCAAAACAGGTGCATTACCGTCTCGTCGTCACCACACCTGTCTCTCGGGCACTTGGCTCTCGCCACCAGTCCTCGCCTATGCTGGAATTCACGGGTAGGGAGGCACTGGTGAACGATTGCCCAGGCAAGGTCCTTGTGCACATTTGCCATAAATTTCCCGAAAACGTTCCGCCACACCACCTTGGACCTTGCCTGTGAGAAATTTGAAACTGCCAGTGTATCCTCCTGCCGCCTACAGGAGAGTGACACTTTTTTCTGGTCCCCCAATATGTCAGGCTCCAATTCTTGGAGACCTAGGAGCCTGACAGTTTTTTCGAGCACCGCATATTGTTTTGGGGGACACAGAAGCACAGGAGAATTCAAAGGGACACGAAACCATCGTTTAAAAATCATGCCCGTAGCGTACTTTAAAAAGTAGCTAAAAATACCATCAGAATTATACATTTTAAAACAGAAGCAAAAGTATTTAATGTAAAAGAAGTTAAAAAGGTTAGGAACATCTCTCCCGCCATTGTCCTTACATCTGTACATAAAATCACGTTTTAGTTTTTCCATTTTGGAACCCCATAAAAACATAAAACAGATCCTGGTCACTTTTTTAATATATAAAATTGTTGGAGGGAAAACCATAGCTACATAAAGCATTATGGGTAATAAAACAGATTTAATTATTAAAACTTTTCCCTCCATGGTGAGATTTCTCAAATTCCACATTAAAACCTTTTTTTCCATTTTGGCAATTACTGAATCCCAATTGGGTCTCCCATCGTTTTCTTGATTAAAAACAATTCCTAAAATTTTTATCTGATCCTGCTGCATGTTAACTCCTGGTGTCACAGAGGAATCCCATACACCAGTATAAAAACAGTCACATTTATCAACGTTTAATTTAAAACCAGAGGCTTCACAAAAAAAGCCGGTGTTCCTCAATGCCCTTCTCATAGAAGCGGCGTCTGGGCATAGGATGGTGGCGTCATCCATATAGCCTAGGATTTTTACCTGGTTCCCCCTTCCTCCAGGTATGGGCACGCCTCTGATGACTTTATCATCTCTTATTAGGGTGAACAGAGGTTCAATGGCACAAATAAAAAGGAGCGGAGACAACGGGCACCCCTGTTTCACCCCTGATAAAAGAGGAACACCTTTAGTTAAAAATCCGTTGATAGAAATTTGGCTAAAACAGGATCGATATAAAAGCTTAATACGTGTTAAAATAATTTCAGGAACAGCCATCTTTTTAAGAACCATAAAAAGATATTCATGGGAGACCCGGTCAAAAGCCTTCTCGAAATCTAAGGATAAAATAGCAAGGCTTTGACCCCTTTCTTTAAAATACCAAATGATGTCACGTAAAATATTCAGGGACTCAGTAATTGACCTCCCAGGTACCCCACATACCTGGTTTGGATGGATTAATTTATGAATAAAAGGTTTAAAACGGATTGTTATTAGTTTAGCTAAAATTTTACAATCAACGTTTAAAAGAGTAATAGGGCGCCAGTTTTTTAACTGGTCCTTCTCACCTTTTTTAAAAATTAAGGACACAATCCCCCTCCTCCAGGAAGGGGGCAGCTCTTCAGTAATAAAAACTTCCTTATACAATAAAAACATGTCATTCTTTAAAATTTCCCAAAAAGCATGATAAAATTCGATGGGCAGACCATCTTCCCCAGGAGCTTTCCCATTAGAAAAACTTTTAAAAGCAAATAAAAGTTCCTCCAAGGTAATATTACGGGATAAAACTTCCTGGTCTAAAATATCTAGCTTGGCATCAAGGGAATTAAGAACATGTTCTAAAAAGGAAGGATCAATATTTTTCTTGTTAAAAAGAGATTGGTAGAAATTAAAAGCAGAATTTAAAATGCCGACCATAGTGGTTTCTCCTTCAAGGTTTAAAATGACATCTCGTTTATCCATTACCTTTTTGAAGAAGAACCGGGAACACTTCTCGCCATCCTCGAGGTACTTTACATGTGAATTAAAAATTATTTGTTTCCCTTTCTCTTCTATGGCATGTTTTATTTCAGCTTTAAGATTTAAAATATCATCATCAACATCCATACCAATCTCCTTCAATTTAAAAAGTACATGTAAACGTTTATTAAGAACATAAAACCATTGTTTTTTCTCTTTTGCTTTCTTCTTACCTGCTCGAATAAAAAAAGCTCTGATTTTGGGTTTAATGCCCTCCCACCAGTGTAGCATAGGCTGACTGGGCGCTCTATGGGACTGCCAACACTGGTAGGTCCGCACAAACTCCTCTTTAATGATGGGGTCCTCCAGGAGTGTGGTGTTTAGTCTCCAGGGACCCCTACAAGCTTTTTGCTCTCCCTCTAGCTCCAGGTGCACCGAAAGGAGCTTGTGATCAGATAAAATATTTGTTAAAAGCAAACATTTTTTGGGAATAAAACTATTAGAAGTGAAAATAAAATCAATTCTGGAGCTCACTCTTCCATTGGACCAGGTGGGGCCTGGGTCCGCAGGCAAGAGTTCCCTCCAGCAATCTTTCAATTTAAAATCACCAATAAAATTCTTGAGCAGGTAAGAAGTACGGTCAATTTTTCGATTAAAATCCCCACCCTGCCGGTGTTCTCCATCACGTACACAGTTAAAATCACCACCCACCAGCAGGGGGGTAGACCCAACACAAAACAATGGTAAAATCTCTAATAGTTCTGCCCTCTCCTGTTTGGTAGGAGGGGCATAAACGTTTAAAACACGAATTAAAATTCCATTAAAAAGCAAATGTATTAAAATAGCTCTGCCGGGCATGATTTCAGTCACTGTTTGGATGGAGATAAAACGACCTCGGCAGAGCAATCCAACCCCCGCAGAGCGACAGTCATTTCCACCAGACCAGACTGAGGGGCCTAGTTTCCAGTCCATCTTTAAATCTTGATATTCCAAGTCATTAGGGATTCCACATTCTTGAAGCAGGCAAAGGTCAAAGTCCACAGTCTCTAAAAATGAAAATAAAGCAGTCCTGCGGACAGGGCTCTTTAGGGACCTCACATTTAGTGAGGCGACTTTGATAGGAACCAACATAGTCTTAGTTGAGGTCAGAGTCCGAACCAGAAGAGTCGTACTCGGAGATCAGCTGCGAGTCTGGACCCCCTTTTTGAGGGGTCAATAAATCTTGGATGTTGGTAGGGTCAGAGCCAGATACGTGGGCGGCTCCAACCCCCACACTGCTCTCATCCGAACTCCGATAGGCAGCTTTCCTCCGAACTCCGGACTCCTCTTCCTCTCGCTGTCTCTTTGCAGAATGGCTCCTATCCATCTCCTCGAAGTCGCTCTCACCCATCTCTGGCCCCTGGCTGAAGATATCGCTGATGTCCTTACTGGGCAGCTGCACAGGGGCCTGTGAGGTCCCATCACTCTTGGCAACCTTTGCCTGCTTACGGGGAGCCTTCATCGCAAGCCCCTCCACAACCGCAGTGGAGGAACTTTGCTCCGACCCCCCCGTTGACCGGTAATGGTCAAAACGAGGCTCCAATCCAGCATATTTTAGGGTTTTCTTAATGGAGCCCTCGTCTGACACAGAGTGTCTCCGCTCCATGCCCACACTCTTGGGACAGGCGTCAGGTCCTACTGCAGAACCTACGGAGCCACGACGCCTGTCGCTAACCACTGCCTCAACAGGGTCCACTGCAGGCGGAGCAGAGGACCTGTTTGCAGAGGTGCCGGTCAACTTATGTCCAGCAGAGTCAGAATTCCTCCTGCTCTGCCTGGACCCGGTGGAATCCCTATGGCCGTCCCTCGAGGCTGACATCGGTGGGCCCCCCGATGGAGCTGTGAAGGACTTTGGCCTGGACCCCTCAGTCGTCAATGCTCGTTTTGGGGCATTACCAGCGGCGTCTGCACATGTTGCAAACTGCCGCTCTGGCCCTGGTCTGGGTGGCCCAGATTTCGCTCTGCGGGGGCAATCTTTAAAAGCATGCCCAGTCATGCCGCACAGATTGCACAACACCTCGGAACTGCATTTTGCCGCCACGTGTCCAACCTGGCCACACCTGTTACACTGCACCACATGGGGCCGGTCACAATGTTCTCTGGTGTGGCCATATCTCAAGCAGTTCCGGCAGGCTATTGGCATCTGGGGGTAAAATAAGAATCCTCGATTCTTCCCAATGGCAAAGTTCTGGGGTGGGTGATGTAAGCCTCCAATGCCATTGGGATCCTGGCGGAACTTCACCCAATATTTCCTTTTGCCGTTCCAGAAGCTCTGGGTGTTCAAGATTTTGTGTGAGAAGCGGACCTCCCTGCAGTAACGACTGAGGAAGGTTTCAATGTCACACTCTGAGACAAATGGACTGAACATGCACATCACGAGCGGGACTTCTTCCTCCCCGTAGAGGAATAAAAAGTTCAGTCCATTTAGCCGCTCCTCACTCTGGTCCGCATCAGACAATCTTTTGTGCATGTTGTCGCAACATGCCGCGGCCGTAAAGGATATGGTGTACCGACCGCGGCTTTCCTGGTCATTGAGACACAGGATGTCCGCCCGCTTGAGCCCCAGGAAGTCCAGCAGAATCACCTCCACAATGAAGCGAAGGTTCTTCCGCTGGCGATGGCCTTCTTCCACCTCGATGCGGACGGACTGGCGCAACCGGGTGTCCCCGGATGCAAATCCAAATGTAAATGGCATTTTCAGTGCCTGGGGGCTAAGCCTGTCCCTTATAGCAGCAAGGGCTCAGATTCCACAATTAAGTGGAACCCTCCCCCAAGGCCAAGGATTAGGGTACCCCAGACACCTACGAAGCCCGATAAACGCCCTCGGAACGCTCTTAGAAAAACGCCTCAAGGCCGGTTGACCTCTTGGGTAAGGCGCGATCGCAACTCGTTGTCCGGGGGCTAAGCCCACTCCCCAAATAGCAGCAAGGGGGTGAAGTCTCTCTGTGAAAAGAGACGATCCCCCAAGGCCAAGGAGCAGGGTACCCCGGACACCTCCCAACAAAACCAGATGCAGAAATACTACACCTGATCTTGTCAAAAGGCCGAGAAGCGATAACCCGAGCGGCCCTTGCCTTGCCCGAGCCTGTCCCATACTGCTGTTCACCCCTTGCAGCGATTCAGCCTACTCCTAGGCAATTCCATGGGGCCCTGCAGGCTCACACACATTTACAGCTACTAAGCGGGAGGTGAATAAAGGCCGGAGAGGAAGCCAGACAGGATTTGCTTCTTTTGCTTGCACCACAATGCAGTGCTGAAAGAGGAGGAATCTACATAAAAACGCCTTCCTGGCAACGCCCAAATGCCCTCCTGCCATGCAGATAAACACTGGCAGCGGCAGCAAGTGCATGCCCACAGCCACCCCTTGTTCCTTCACACCTTGTATCAGCTTTAATCCAGTCCTGTGCTGCCTGCTGAGCAGCACTGAACAACACTGCCTGGGCCCAGGCTTTTATCTCTGAGGCAGGCCCCATTATGATGTCAGAAAGCTGGCTCTGGAATCCTGAGGGCTCCACTATGACACGTGCAAAGTTCCGTCTGAACTTTATATAAGACTGTGAGGCTCAGTCAGTCACTCAGTGTTGCCTGAGAGGGCAACACTGCAACAGCCGGCCGCCAGGCTGTCTTTTTTTTGCACATTTATTTGCCTCCAGGAGGCCACAAGAGGGAGACAAGGGACTGCAAAATGGAAAATAGGCATCCACCAACTTTACAGACAACTTCTCTTTGCTCCTACAACCTCCATCCTTGCACAGTTTGTTATTCTTCCAGGTAACATAGTAACAAATCCAAATTGCTGCTCTCTTTGTAGGCAAGCAAGGGTTTGTTGCAACTGCAATTCTTACTTCTTCTTGAAATGTAGGGACGACAGTACATTCCATCACATCCACCTAGTGTACACAGGTAGGTCCATTGTGGCGGGTAGGCGGCTGGCTGCTTTAATGGCTGTTTGCTGTTCCCCTACTCCACTCCACTCCACTATTTGACTGTGGTGCTGCATCAATCAGTGGCTGGCTCAGGTGCAGCTCTTTAACTTACCTAGGAGGGAGGGAGGGAGGGCGGAGAGAAGACAAGGAAGGTGAATGAGCTGTTCCAATGTGAAATGCCGGAAACACAGAAACACAGAAGACACACACACACACACACACACACACACAACAAGAGGTGGCAATGTATTCATTAATTGCATTTAATAAATGAGCTCATTATCACACATGACTGTACAAATGCATTGTCCAACAGGTGTTGAAATAATGGGATTAAAAGGGGAGATCCCTTCAGAAAGACAGAAACAATGGCAAAGAGAAAAAACACTTTTGGAATCTGATTTTAGTCAACACATAAGGGAAGGGTGCACCGGTCCTGGAAATACTGCAATACCAGGTCAATGCGTGGAGTGGACAGAGCAAGCTCTATTTCCATCTCCCTGTTCTAAAAATCCATTTAATATATGGTCCCCAGATAGGGGACGTATCAGATATTAAACTGATAAGAACAGATACTACACTTGATCTTAGCCAAAAGGCCGAGAAGCGATAACCCGAGCGGCCCTTGCCTTGCCCGAGCCTGTCCCATACTGCTGTTCACCCCTTGCAGCGATTCAGCCTACTCCTAGGCAATTCCATGGGGCCCTGCAGGCTCACACACATTTACAGCTACTAAGCGGGAGGTGAATAAAGGCCGGAGAGGAAGCCAGACAGGATTTGCTTCTTTTGCTTGCACCACAATGCAGTGCTGAAAGAGGAGGAATCTACATAAAAACGCCTTCCTGGCAACGCCCAAATGCCCTCCTGCCATGCAGATAAACACTGGCAGCGGCAGCAAGTGCATGCCCACAGCCACCCCTTGTTCCTTCACACCTTGTATCAGCTTTAATCCAGTCCTGTGCTGCCTGCTGAGCAGCACTGAACAACACTGCCTGGGCCCAGGCTTTTATCTCTGAGGCAGGCCCCATTATGATGTCAGAAAGCTGGCTCTGGAATCCTGAGGGCTCCACTATGACACGTGCAAAGTTCCGTCTGAACTTTATATAAGACTGTGAGGCTCAGTCAGTCACTCAGTGTTGCCTGAGAGGGCAACACTGCAACAGCCGGCCGCCAGGCTGTCTTTTTTTTGCACATTTATTTGCCTCCAGGAGGCCACAAGAGGGAGACAAGGGACTGCAAAATGGAAAATAGGCATCCACCAACTTTACAGACAACTTCTCTTTGCTCCTACAACCTCCATCCTTGCACAGTTTGTTATTCTTCCAGGTAACATAGTAACAAATCCAAATTGCTGCTCTCTTTGTAGGCAAGCAAGGGTTTGTTGCAACTGCAATTCTTACTTCTTCTTGAAATGTAGGGACGACAGTACATTCCATCACATCCACCTAGTGTACACAGGTAGGTCCATTGTGGCGGGTAGGCGGCTGGCTGCTTTAATGGCTGTTTGCTGTTCCCCTACTCCACTCCACTCCACTATTTGACTGTGGTGCTGCATCAATCAGTGGCTGGCTCAGGTGCAGCTCTTTAACTTACCTAGGAGGGAGGGAGGGAGGGCGGAGAGAAGACAAGGAAGGTGAATGAGCTGTTCCAATGTGAAATGCCGGAAACACAGAAACACAGAAGACACACACACACACACACACACACACACAACAAGAGGTGGCAATGTATTCATTAATTGCATTTAATAAATGAGCTCATTATCACACATGACTGTACAAATGCATTGTCCAACAGGTGTTGAAATAATGGGATTAAAAGGGGAGATCCCTTCAGAAAGACAGAAACAATGGCAAAGAGAAAAAACACTTTTGGAATCTGATTTTAGTCAACACATAAGGGAAGGGTGCACCGGTCCTGGAAATACTGCAATACCAGGTCAATGCGTGGAGTGGACAGAGCAAGCTCTATTTCCATCTCCCTGTTCTAAAAATCCATTTAATATATGGTCCCCAGATAGGGGACGTATCAGATATTAAACTGATAAGAACAGATACTACACTTGATCTTAGCCAAAAGGCCGAGAAGCGATAACCCGAGCGGCCCTTGCCTTGCCCGAGCCTGTCCCATACTGCTGTTCACCCCTTGCAGCGATTCAGCCTACTCCTAGGCAATTCCATGGGGCCCTGCAGGCTCACACACATTTACAGCTACTAAGCGGGAGGTGAATAAAGGCCGGAGAGGAAGCCAGACAGGATTTGCTTCTTTTGCTTGCACCACAATGCAGTGCTGAAAGAGGAGGAATCTACATAAAAACGCCTTCCTGGCAACGCCCAAATGCCCTCCTGCCATGCAGATAAACACTGGCAGCGGCAGCAAGTGCATGCCCACAGCCACCCCTTGTTCCTTCACACCTTGTATCAGCTTTAATCCAGTCCTGTGCTGCCTGCTGAGCAGCACTGAACAACACTGCCTGGGCCCAGGCTTTTATCTCTGAGGCAGGCCCCATTATGATGTCAGAAAGCTGGCTCTGGAATCCTGAGGGCTCCACTATGACACGTGCAAAGTTCCGTCTGAACTTTATATAAGACTGTGAGGCTCAGTCAGTCACTCAGTGTTGCCTGAGAGGGCAACACTGCAACAGCCGGCCGCCAGGCTGTCTTTTTTTTGCACATTTATTTGCCTCCAGGAGGCCACAAGAGGGAGACAAGGGACTGCAAAATGGAAAATAGGCATCCACCAACTTTACAGACAACTTCTCTTTGCTCCTACAACCTCCATCCTTGCACAGTTTGTTATTCTTCCAGGTAACATAGTAACAAATCCAAATTGCTGCTCTCTTTGTAGGCAAGCAAGGGTTTGTTGCAACTGCAATTCTTACTTCTTCTTGAAATGTAGGGACGACAGTACATTCCATCACATCCACCTAGTGTACACAGGTAGGTCCATTGTGGCGGGTAGGCGGCTGGCTGCTTTAATGGCTGTTTGCTGTTCCCCTACTCCACTCCACTCCACTATTTGACTGTGGTGCTGCATCAATCAGTGGCTGGCTCAGGTGCAGCTCTTTAACTTACCTAGGAGGGAGGGAGGGAGGGCGGAGAGAAGACAAGGAAGGTGAATGAGCTGTTCCAATGTGAAATGCCGGAAACACAGAAACACAGAAGACACACACACACACACACACACACACACAACAAGAGGTGGCAATGTATTCATTAATTGCATTTAATAAATGAGCTCATTATCACACATGACTGTACAAATGCATTGTCCAACAGGTGTTGAAATAATGGGATTAAAAGGGGAGATCCCTTCAGAAAGACAGAAACAATGGCAAAGAGAAAAAACACTTTTGGAATCTGATTTTAGTCAACACATAAGGGAAGGGTGCACCGGTCCTGGAAATACTGCAATACCAGGTCAATGCGTGGAGTGGACAGAGCAAGCTCTATTTCCATCTCCCTGTTCTAAAAATCCATTTAATATATGGTCCCCAGATAGGGGACGTATCAGATATTAAACTGATAAGAACAGATACTACACTTGATCTTAGCCAAAAGGCCGAGAAGCGATAACCCGAGCGGCCCTTGCCTTGCCCGAGCCTGTCCCATACTGCTGTTCACCCCTTGCAGCGATTCAGCCTACTCCTAGGCAATTCCATGGGGCCCTGCAGGCTCACACACATTTACAGCTACTAAGCGGGAGGTGAATAAAGGCCGGAGAGGAAGCCAGACAGGATTTGCTTCTTTTGCTTGCACCACAATGCAGTGCTGAAAGAGGAGGAATCTACATAAAAACGCCTTCCTGGCAACGCCCAAATGCCCTCCTGCCATGCAGATAAACACTGGCAGCGGCAGCAAGTGCATGCCCACAGCCACCCCTTGTTCCTTCACACCTTGTATCAGCTTTAATCCAGTCCTGTGCTGCCTGCTGAGCAGCACTGAACAACACTGCCTGGGCCCAGGCTTTTATCTCTGAGGCAGGCCCCATTATGATGTCAGAAAGCTGGCTCTGGAATCCTGAGGGCTCCACTATGACACGTGCAAAGTTCCGTCTGAACTTTATATAAGACTGTGAGGCTCAGTCAGTCACTCAGTGTTGCCTGAGAGGGCAACACTGCAACAGCCGGCCGCCAGGCTGTCTTTTTTTTGCACATTTATTTGCCTCCAGGAGGCCACAAGAGGGAGACAAGGGACTGCAAAATGGAAAATAGGCATCCACCAACTTTACAGACAACTTCTCTTTGCTCCTACAACCTCCATCCTTGCACAGTTTGTTATTCTTCCAGGTAACATAGTAACAAATCCAAATTGCTGCTCTCTTTGTAGGCAAGCAAGGGTTTGTTGCAACTGCAATTCTTACTTCTTCTTGAAATGTAGGGACGACAGTACATTCCATCACATCCACCTAGTGTACACAGGTAGGTCCATTGTGGCGGGTAGGCGGCTGGCTGCTTTAATGGCTGTTTGCTGTTCCCCTACTCCACTCCACTCCACTATTTGACTGTGGTGCTGCATCAATCAGTGGCTGGCTCAGGTGCAGCTCTTTAACTTACCTAGGAGGGAGGGAGGGAGGGCGGAGAGAAGACAAGGAAGGTGAATGAGCTGTTCCAATGTGAAATGCCGGAAACACAGAAACACAGAAGACACACACACACACACACACACACACACAACAAGAGGTGGCAATGTATTCATTAATTGCATTTAATAAATGAGCTCATTATCACACATGACTGTACAAATGCATTGTCCAACAGGTGTTGAAATAATGGGATTAAAAGGGGAGATCCCTTCAGAAAGACAGAAACAATGGCAAAGAGAAAAAACACTTTTGGAATCTGATTTTAGTCAACACATAAGGGAAGGGTGCACCGGTCCTGGAAATACTGCAATACCAGGTCAATGCGTGGAGTGGACAGAGCAAGCTCTATTTCCATCTCCCTGTTCTAAAAATCCATTTAATATATGGTCCCCAGATAGGGGACGTATCAGATATTAAACTGATAAGAACAGATACTACACTTGATCTTAGCCAAAAGGCCGAGAAGCGATAACCCGAGCGGCCCTTGCCTTGCCCGAGCCTGTCCCATACTGCTGTTCACCCCTTGCAGCGATTCAGCCTACTCCTAGGCAATTCCATGGGGCCCTGCAGGCTCACACACATTTACAGCTACTAAGCGGGAGGTGAATAAAGGCCGGAGAGGAAGCCAGACAGGATTTGCTTCTTTTGCTTGCACCACAATGCAGTGCTGAAAGAGGAGGAATCTACATAAAAACGCCTTCCTGGCAACGCCCAAATGCCCTCCTGCCATGCAGATAAACACTGGCAGCGGCAGCAAGTGCATGCCCACAGCCACCCCTTGTTCCTTCACACCTTGTATCAGCTTTAATCCAGTCCTGTGCTGCCTGCTGAGCAGCACTGAACAACACTGCCTGGGCCCAGGCTTTTATCTCTGAGGCAGGCCCCATTATGATGTCAGAAAGCTGGCTCTGGAATCCTGAGGGCTCCACTATGACACGTGCAAAGTTCCGTCTGAACTTTATATAAGACTGTGAGGCTCAGTCAGTCACTCAGTGTTGCCTGAGAGGGCAACACTGCAACAGCCGGCCGCCAGGCTGTCTTTTTTTTGCACATTTATTTGCCTCCAGGAGGCCACAAGAGGGAGACAAGGGACTGCAAAATGGAAAATAGGCATCCACCAACTTTACAGACAACTTCTCTTTGCTCCTACAACCTCCATCCTTGCACAGTTTGTTATTCTTCCAGGTAACATAGTAACAAATCCAAATTGCTGCTCTCTTTGTAGGCAAGCAAGGGTTTGTTGCAACTGCAATTCTTACTTCTTCTTGAAATGTAGGGACGACAGTACATTCCATCACATCCACCTAGTGTACACAGGTAGGTCCATTGTGGCGGGTAGGCGGCTGGCTGCTTTAATGGCTGTTTGCTGTTCCCCTACTCCACTCCACTCCACTATTTGACTGTGGTGCTGCATCAATCAGTGGCTGGCTCAGGTGCAGCTCTTTAACTTACCTAGGAGGGAGGGAGGGAGGGCGGAGAGAAGACAAGGAAGGTGAATGAGCTGTTCCAATGTGAAATGCCGGAAACACAGAAACACAGAAGACACACACACACACACACACACACACACAACAAGAGGTGGCAATGTATTCATTAATTGCATTTAATAAATGAGCTCATTATCACACATGACTGTACAAATGCATTGTCCAACAGGTGTTGAAATAATGGGATTAAAAGGGGAGATCCCTTCAGAAAGACAGAAACAATGGCAAAGAGAAAAAACACTTTTGGAATCTGATTTTAGTCAACACATAAGGGAAGGGTGCACCGGTCCTGGAAATACTGCAATACCAGGTCAATGCGTGGAGTGGACAGAGCAAGCTCTATTTCCATCTCCCTGTTCTAAAAATCCATTTAATATATGGTCCCCAGATAGGGGACGTATCAGATATTAAACTGATAAGAACAGATACTACACTTGATCTTAGCCAAAAGGCCGAGAAGCGATAACCCGAGCGGCCCTTGCCTTGCCCGAGCCTGTCCCATACTGCTGTTCACCCCTTGCAGCGATTCAGCCTACTCCTAGGCAATTCCATGGGGCCCTGCAGGCTCACACACATTTACAGCTACTAAGCGGGAGGTGAATAAAGGCCGGAGAGGAAGCCAGACAGGATTTGCTTCTTTTGCTTGCACCACAATGCAGTGCTGAAAGAGGAGGAATCTACATAAAAACGCCTTCCTGGCAACGCCCAAATGCCCTCCTGCCATGCAGATAAACACTGGCAGCGGCAGCAAGTGCATGCCCACAGCCACCCCTTGTTCCTTCACACCTTGTATCAGCTTTAATCCAGTCCTGTGCTGCCTGCTGAGCAGCACTGAACAACACTGCCTGGGCCCAGGCTTTTATCTCTGAGGCAGGCCCCATTATGATGTCAGAAAGCTGGCTCTGGAATCCTGAGGGCTCCACTATGACACGTGCAAAGTTCCGTCTGAACTTTATATAAGACTGTGAGGCTCAGTCAGTCACTCAGTGTTGCCTGAGAGGGCAACACTGCAACAGCCGGCCGCCAGGCTGTCTTTTTTTTGCACATTTATTTGCCTCCAGGAGGCCACAAGAGGGAGACAAGGGACTGCAAAATGGAAAATAGGCATCCACCAACTTTACAGACAACTTCTCTTTGCTCCTACAACCTCCATCCTTGCACAGTTTGTTATTCTTCCAGGTAACATAGTAACAAATCCAAATTGCTGCTCTCTTTGTAGGCAAGCAAGGGTTTGTTGCAACTGCAATTCTTACTTCTTCTTGAAATGTAGGGACGACAGTACATTCCATCACATCCACCTAGTGTACACAGGTAGGTCCATTGTGGCGGGTAGGCGGCTGGCTGCTTTAATGGCTGTTTGCTGTTCCCCTACTCCACTCCACTCCACTATTTGACTGTGGTGCTGCATCAATCAGTGGCTGGCTCAGGTGCAGCTCTTTAACTTACCTAGGAGGGAGGGAGGGAGGGCGGAGAGAAGACAAGGAAGGTGAATGAGCTGTTCCAATGTGAAATGCCGGAAACACAGAAACACAGAAGACACACACACACACACACACACACACACAACAAGAGGTGGCAATGTATTCATTAATTGCATTTAATAAATGAGCTCATTATCACACATGACTGTACAAATGCATTGTCCAACAGGTGTTGAAATAATGGGATTAAAAGGGGAGATCCCTTCAGAAAGACAGAAACAATGGCAAAGAGAAAAAACACTTTTGGAATCTGATTTTAGTCAACACATAAGGGAAGGGTGCACCGGTCCTGGAAATACTGCAATACCAGGTCAATGCGTGGAGTGGACAGAGCAAGCTCTATTTCCATCTCCCTGTTCTAAAAATCCATTTAATATATGGTCCCCAGATAGGGGACGTATCAGATATTAAACTGATAAGAACAGATACTACACTTGATCTTAGCCAAAAGGCCGAGAAGCGATAACCCGAGCGGCCCTTGCCTTGCCCGAGCCTGTCCCATACTGCTGTTCACCCCTTGCAGCGATTCAGCCTACTCCTAGGCAATTCCATGGGGCCCTGCAGGCTCACACACATTTACAGCTACTAAGCGGGAGGTGAATAAAGGCCGGAGAGGAAGCCAGACAGGATTTGCTTCTTTTGCTTGCACCACAATGCAGTGCTGAAAGAGGAGGAATCTACATAAAAACGCCTTCCTGGCAACGCCCAAATGCCCTCCTGCCATGCAGATAAACACTGGCAGCGGCAGCAAGTGCATGCCCACAGCCACCCCTTGTTCCTTCACACCTTGTATCAGCTTTAATCCAGTCCTGTGCTGCCTGCTGAGCAGCACTGAACAACACTGCCTGGGCCCAGGCTTTTATCTCTGAGGCAGGCCCCATTATGATGTCAGAAAGCTGGCTCTGGAATCCTGAGGGCTCCACTATGACACGTGCAAAGTTCCGTCTGAACTTTATATAAGACTGTGAGGCTCAGTCAGTCACTCAGTGTTGCCTGAGAGGGCAACACTGCAACAGCCGGCCGCCAGGCTGTCTTTTTTTTGCACATTTATTTGCCTCCAGGAGGCCACAAGAGGGAGACAAGGGACTGCAAAATGGAAAATAGGCATCCACCAACTTTACAGACAACTTCTCTTTGCTCCTACAACCTCCATCCTTGCACAGTTTGTTATTCTTCCAGGTAACATAGTAACAAATCCAAATTGCTGCTCTCTTTGTAGGCAAGCAAGG